>NC_041215.1:21405788-21409903 GCF_002837175.3 Physeter macrocephalus | reverse complement strand
TCACATGCCGCGGAGCGGCTGGGACCGTGAGCCATGGCCGCTGGGCCTGCGCGTCCGGAGCCTGTGCTCCGCAACGGAAGAGGCCACAACAGTGAGAGGCCCGCGTACTGCAAAAAAAAAAAAAAAAAAAAAAAGAGTTTCTTATTCAATAAGCAGAGTGAAAGAAGTACACACATTTTCACAAGAGAGAAGAGTGAGGATGTGGAGAAACCGGAACCCAGGTGCACGGCTGGTAGGAATGTGAGACGGGGCAGCCACGGTGGAAAACAGTCTGGCGGTTCCTCAAAAGGTGAAACATGGAGTTACCATCAGACCCAGAAATATCACTCCACAAAAACTTGCACACAAATGTGCACAGCACCATTATTCACAGTAGTCATAAGATGGAAATAACCCAAATGTCCCTCAACGGATGGTGGATACACACAATGTGGTCCCTCCACGCACGGGAGCATCACTCCGCCATCAAAAGGAGAGAAGCCCTGACACTCGCTACAACGTGGATGGACCTTGAGAACACGATGCTCAGAGAGAGAAGCCAGACACAGAAGAACCCACAGTGTGTGATTCCATTGATGGGAAACGTCCAGAACAGGCACATCCATAGACACAGAGAGTGGATTCCTGGCTGTTGGGCCGGGTGGGGGGACGGGGCTGTGCCTGCTCACGGGGATGAGGTTTCCCTTTGGCGTGACAGAAACGTTCTGAAAGTATTTAATGGTGATGGTTGCAAGACCCTGTGAATGTACGAAAGATCATTAAATTGTACACTTTAAATGAGTAAACTGTATGGTGTGTGATTTGTATCTCAAGACCCCTGGTATCTGAAGAGAAAGAGAGAGAGAAACTCTTTACTGACTCCAGGGAGCTGTCCAATGTTCGTATTCTTTTGCTATCTAGGAACTTACGTTAACTTGCTTTCACTCAGGAGTTGAGTGAAAAAGGCCAGAGGGTAAGTATTTTAAGCTTTATGGGCCATGTGGTCTCTGTCACAATTCTTGTCTGTTTTTATAACCCTTTAAACAAGGAAAAAACCATAACCCTTTAAACAAGGAAAAAACGTTTGTGGGCGGGCCATACTGAACTAGGTGAGGGCCTGATGTGGCCCAAAGGCCATGGGTCGTGCACCCCAGCCTTCAGAGGATATATGAACACACACATGAGCAGAGAAACTAATTCTAAGACAGAAGGCACACATTCCAGACAAGAAACATCAACCAGGCACCACTGGGGGTCAAGGGAAAGGAGACTAGGTGACTATGTGACATCTCGTGGAAATGCGGGACGAGCACGCAAAGGAAGGAACTGTCCAGACAGGCCTTGGGGACAGGAGGGGGTCTCTTAAGTTGGTGACAGCACAGGGAGGACAGGCCAGACAGAACGAGAAACGAGTGAGAGGCGCCTCTGCTAAGCCAGCAGGGCCCTCAGAAAAGCCGAGGGACGCAACTGGGTGTGTCCCAGTAAGTGGACCTCACTGGGACGCCCAGGACCACCTGCAGCCAGCAAACACCTGAAGCGCTGCCCTCGTATCGAGACACAAAGGTGCCCATGGCAGGCCACTGCAGACACACTCCGAGCACACTCAGGCAGGTGAGGATCAAGGTGAGGAGTGCAAATTATTACCAACCAAGGTAGGCTAAATAAGGGTCCACATCTGAATCCCCAGAACCTGTGGACACGTAACCTCATGGGGCAGAGGGCCTTTGCAGACAGAATTAAGTTAAGGCCCCTGAGATGGGGATGACCCTGGATTCCCTGGGGGGCCCAGTGTCATCACAGGGTCCTTGTAAGAGGGAGGCGGGAGGGTCAGAGGCAGAGTGAGATGGGAGATGCTGCGCTGCTGGCTGTGAGGATGCAGGAGGGGCCACAAACCAGGGATGCGGTGCCTCTAGAAGCTGGAAAAGGCAGGAACCGACGCTCCCCTGGAGTCTCCAGAAGGACCAGCCCTGCAGATCCATTTTAGACTCCTGACTCCCAGACCTTTATGATAATACATCGGTGTTCTTCTAAGCCACTAAGTTCTGGTAATTTGTTACAGCAGCAACAGGACACTCACATACTAGTCTAAAAACCAAGAGCACAGGTCAGACGAGAAATGTCAAGTGTCCCTGATCAGGCCTTGCCCCCTGCACGGAAATCCATGCTGTGCTCCTGCCCCCACCTCCACATCTTAGCTAACATTCCCCACACCTGAAAGGCCTTTCCCCCTCCCCTCTGCTGACATCAACCAAGCAAGTTCTTCAAGGTCCACCTTCCATCCCACGATGACGCCTGACGGTAATAACTTCGAGGGCCGAGTGTTCACCGCGTGCCAGGAACACTGCTAAGCACTGGACGTGTGGCCTAATTCTCAAATACAAGGATTTTTTTCCCCTCTAGCTTTATTCCAAGCTGAACTAACAAAAACAACTAACAAAGAAAGTGTTCATGGGAAGAGGGACAAAGACACTGTTAGGTGCTGAATTGTGTGCCCCAAAATCCTAACCCCCAGAACCTCAAAATGTGAGGTAATTAAGTACAAATGAGATCACTGGCGTGGGTCCTAATCCAGTATGACTGGTGTCCTTATAAAGAGATTATAATAAAGACAGGAAATCAGGACACAGACATGCACAGAGAGAGAAATGTGAGGCCATGGGGAGAAGGCAGCCGTCTACACACCAAGGAGAGAGGCCTCAGAGGAACCAAGCCTGCTGACACCTCAACCTTGGACATCCAGCCTTCAGCACCGTGAGAGAATCAACCTCCACTGTTCATGCCCTCCAGTCTGAGGCACTTTGCTACAGCAGCCCGAGCTGACGAATACAGACACACACAGCTCTCCATGACGTGGAAGCCAGGCTGGAGGACTACAATGACCAACCGCAGATTCATTTATTTCCCAAGACTGTCCAGGTGACTTGAATTAGGAGGAAAGAACCCTCCATACACATCCACACAGGCGCACAAAGAAACTCACTCCCAGTTCATTCAGCCCGTGACTCTTGGGACAAGGAAACACGACCGTGCTTTACTCGAGACAGGCAGAAGAAGGTGGACGCCCACCTCTGGTTCCAGCACTGGTTCCAGCACATCTGGGCTTTGCAGCAGGCAGGGCATGGCCTCAAGGTCCGAATCCTGCCTAGCCACTTTTAGTCTGTATAGCCTTGGGCAAGCTGCTTCCCTGCTCTCAGCCTCAGTTTCTTTATCTATAAAATAAGGATAATAACAGTACCTGCCTGGTAGGGCCTTTCACAGATGAATGGAAATGTAACAAAAAAACAGCCCAGGACTCAGATGTCCAAACAACATCTGTAATTTATACAAATTGCAACACAGTATGCACAGTGTTCTGTGGCATTAATCCTTCACCTCATGTGTCTCCAAGAATGTTCCGGATCATTACATAGGGCAGCGCTGTCCAAGATGGCAGCTACTGGCCACATGGAAGCTGTCCAGCCCATTCGAATTGACATGTGCTGTGAGTGTACAAGACACACCAGATTTCAAAGGTGCACATCAATAAAAGGCAGTAAACTATTTCATTAGTAATTTCTATAATGATCACAAGCAAAATGATAACAGTTCGACATACCGGGTTAAATAAAATACATTATTAAAATCATTAAAATTGGGACTTCCCTGGCAGTCCAGTGGCTAAGACGCCACGCTCCCAATGCAGGGGGCCTGGGTTCGATCTCCAGTCAGGGAACTAGATCCCTCATGCATGCCACAACTAAGAAGTCCGCAAGCCACAACCAAAGACCCCGCATGCCGCAACTAAAGACCACACATGCGGCAACAAAGATCCCGCGTGCCGCAGCCAAGACCCGGCGCAGCCAAATAAATAAATTTTTTAAAATTAATTAATTTTAAAAAAGGTTAATTATTTTTAAAATTATTAAAATTGACACAGCTACTAGAAAATTTCAATAAACTCTCTACGAGGCTTACATTATACAAGTTGCCGGGCTCTTTTTTTTATTTAACTTTTTCATTGGAGTATAATTGCTTTACAATGGTGTGTTAGTTTCTACTGTATAACAAAGTGAATCAGCTATACATATACATATATCTCCATCTCCCCTCGCTCTTGCTTCTCCCTCCCACCCTCCCTATCCCACCCTTCTAGATGG
>NC_041215.1:21387702-21405589 GCF_002837175.3 Physeter macrocephalus | reverse complement strand
ATCTATTTTATGTTTGGTAGTGTATATATGTCCATGACACTCTCTCACTTCATCCCAGCTTACCCTTCCCCCTCCCCATGTCCTCAAGTCCATTCTTTATGTCTGTGTCTTTATTCCTGTCCTGCCCCTAGGTTCTTCAGAACCTTTTTTTTTTTTTAGATTCCATATATCTGTGTTAGCATACAGCATTTGTTTTTCTCTTTCTGACTTACTTCACTCTATGACAGACGCTGGGTCCATCCACCTCACTACAGATAACTCAATTTTGTTTCTTGTCAGGCTCTTATTAATGGCTGCGTAATATTCTATCGACGAGGCTATGGTGCTGTGACAGGCACTGAAGAGGCTTCCCATCTTTTGCTCACAGCAAGTCCTTACAGCAACTCTCCCTGTCCCTAGATCCTGAGGTCCATGTACGTACTACTCCCACGGAATTAACTCTTAGCAGCAGAATCAGTGGGTTAAAGGGAACATACATGGTATTTTTGCTGACTTTTGCCAAACTACTCTCAGCAGCAGGTCCTAATACATTTTCAGCAACAGAGTATGAGACTTCTTTGGGGGTGGGGAGACGGCCTGCATTCTCTACCACTCTACCGGAGAAAATTCCTAAAGGAGGGACTTCAGAATGCCAAATGAGCCCCATACACTCTCTCAGCAAAGGCCTGATGAACAGCTCAGTTATGGCTCAGTTATTTACATTCCATTCTGGTGACATCATGGGGCCGGCCAGCAACAAACTCACCAAATAAGGTCTGAGGCTCTGTGGGGGGGGGAGGATGGTGCCTGGCAGGTCTGAGGGGAGGGTGGGGGGAGGGGGGCACTCCCAGGGGACGCTCCAAGGCCCAGCCCAGCAGGAAGTCAGCTGCTGGCTGGATCGGAGAAACCTCTGCTCTTTCCCACAAGAATGCCAACCATTGGCAAGGGTGTGGGCCCAGACAGGAGGCCTTCCCTGGAAACGTGAGAGAGCCGGGGAGACTCAACTGCCCTCCCACAAGAGAGGATTAAAGAGAGGGACAGACCCTCACCAACAAAACCTGCCAACATCTACTGCTCTCACACCAATGCCAGGCACTGTACTAGGTGCCATTTGTGCTCAGTTATGTTTCTCCCCAAAGGAAATGCACAGAGGATGTCAGAGCAAGAATTCCAGGCCCAGACTGGCTGACTCCAAAGCCCAAACTCGTTCCACAGCACAAGATACCGACTCATCCCTTCTTGGAGAGTAGGATAAAGGACAGAAGAGGAGATACACCCAGAAAACCCCACAGCTGGTCTCTCCCCTTGTCGGAGCCCCATCAGAGGGGAGAGCTCACCTGCCCAGCTCCTCCCCCATCTCATAGTGGTCTTCCACATCTTCCTGCCTGAATGTGGACATAGCGGCCGGTCTGCCTTCCAGCGCCTTCCACTCCAGTGCAAACCCAGTCACAGAGGCCCAGGGGACAGGACCTCAGGGAGTCCTCTAGCTGTGACCCTGGAGGAGGAGACAGGGAAATAAGAAAGGAGTGAGATGCCAGCCATTACTTCTAGGTCAATGGAGTGACCTGCTCCCCCAAAATAGGTTTCACATCACACCATGCTGAAATTCCACGGTCCTTGTAGAAAGCACTTGCACTTGGTGGGCGGGGCACTTCCATGTGTCGGCTCATTTAGATACCACACCGCCCCCGAGGTCAGTGTTAGCCCCGCTGTGCCACCTCAACCCCCATAGCTCCCACCAGCCACAGACCTCTGCTTCCGCACAGCACCCCAGTCTTCTTCTGCCTCTCCCTCCTAGGCTTCTCCCAACCTGCTCGTCCAGAGCCCCACACACTCCTGCAAGTTCCCCACACTCTTCACACCCCCAAACCCTGGGGCTCCCTGATTCCCTGCCAGACCTCCAACACGCTTCCATCTTCCTACCCATCAGCGGCCTCAACCCCTTTCCCTTACCCACTAACCCCTCCCTCTCGGCTGGTCTCTTAAGACTCTCTGCAGTGCTGTGCTCACCCCATCTCTTGCTCCCCCCAATCCTGAAATCCCCAGGAACTGGACAATGGCTTCCAAGCTCCTCCAAAGGCCCCGACCCGCTCTTGCTTCCCCTGACCTCCACCGTCCTAGCAAAGCTAAATTCTTCCTCCCCCCGTCCCCGAAAGCACCCCTCCAGGTTTCAAAGGCCCCCACCCCGGTCTCCACACTCCCAACGGGCCTCCCCAAAGGGCCACATCTGAGAATCTCCTCCATCGTCCTTCTCCCTCGACCTTCTCCCAAGCTCCAAGGCAGACCCCGACGGCTTCCTTCAGAGACGCCTCCAAGGTCTCCCCAGCCCCTGACGTCCCTGCTCCAGCGTCCCAGAGACCGCCACGCCCCTCACAGGCCCCAGCCCAGCTTCTTCTCCCGCCCAGTCATCCCACGGGTCCCCAAACGTCCCCCTCGCTAAGTCCCCCAGGGCCCCCCCCCCCACCCGCCAGCCTCGGACTGAGCCCGCTCCGCACCCTCCTCGGCCCCGCGCGGCGAACCGGTCCCTCAGCCGCGCTGGCCGCCGCCGTGTACTCAGGGCCCGAAGCCTTGGCTGCATCGACGCGCCGACTCGTGCGACGTCACCGCGCCCTCCAGGGCCCGCCCCCAAGAGGTGGAGCCCACTACCCATTGGTCAGTGCGCCCGCCGCTCGTGAAGCCCGCCCACCGCCGCCTTCCAGGCCCCGGCCCTCGCGCGTCCCGCCCTTCTCACCAGAATGCTGCCTCGCCTTTGGCACAGGCTAGGCTTCCTGCAGGTGATTGGCTGTAACGAACGCCGGTCAAGCTTACGGAAGTCGGCCTTCCGACTTCCGGCTCCTGAACCGCCCCGCCCGTTCTGCTCTGACCGGGGTCCTGAAGCTGGGAGGCGGGATGCTGAACTCCTGCATCCCTATTCCTGCCTACCTTGGGCATGAGATAACGCGAATCCAAGCCCCAGCTCCGGAATGACAGCCCCTGAGGTGAGCCCTTGGGCTGCTTTAGTGCCTGAGTGGCAGTTTCCTTCTCTGTAAAATGCTAACCATATTCCAAATACATAAAGATGCAAATTAGGAGATTGGTCTGGTGTTGCCATTAATGCTTGAGGATTTTTTTAAATTTTATTTATGTATTTATTTTTGGCTGTGTTGGGTCTTCGTTGCTAAGTGCGGACTTCCTCTAGTGGCGAGCAGGGGCTACTCTTCGTTGCGGTGCGCGGGCTTCTCATTGCCGTGGCTTCTCTTGTTGCTGAGCACGGGCTCTAAGCGTGCGGGCTTCAGTAGTTGTGGCACGCAGGCTCAGTAGTTGTGGCGCAAGTGCTTAGTTGCTCCACGGCATGTGGGATCTTCCCAGACCAGGGCTCGAACCTGTGTCCTCTGCACTGGCGGACGGATTCTTAGCCACTGCGCCAACCAGGGAAGCCCTTTGAGGATTGTTTTGTGACTCCTTTTAAGCTCAAGATACATGATAACACCTAGCATTGATTTGAGCCTTAGTGCGTACCAATCAACAACCCAAGGAGGTAAAATACATTAATATTTTACCCATTCTATAGTTGGGGAAACAGACCCGAGAGGTTAGGTAACCCACCCGGAGTCACACAGCCGGCAAAGGCATAACAGATTCGTTCCCAGAGAGGCCCGAACCCAAAGCCCAGGATGAACTAGCTCAGATACCATCTGACACAGACCTGTGTCTTTTGGTCCTTGCTGGCCACCCTAACCTCGTGCAATTCCCCCCTTTTCACTTCAACACCATTTGCCTTCTCGCCTCAAGCATCTCATTGAGATGGCACCAGCTCTTTCTTCCTCCTGCCTGGGGACCGCCTTCCTCCACTCTTATAACTCCTAAGCACACTTCAGTTCACAGCTAAAGCAGCACTTTCTCCCATATCCAGTTTCCCCTATTACATCTGGTATTTGTCACCATTAATGAACCAAGAGTGATACATTATTAACCAGTCCATGTTCAGAGTTCCTTGTGTTCCCCTAATGTCCTTTTCCTGTCCCAGGATCCCATATCACATTTAGTTTTATGTCTCCTTAGGTTCCTCTGCGTTTTGAGCTTCTCACACTTTCCGGTTTTTGATGACTTAGACAGTTTTGAGGATTGGTCTACTCCCTCAATTGGGATTTGTCTTTCTCATGGTTTAAAGAGGGGTGACGGGTTTTAGGGAGGAAGACCATACTGTGCCATTTTCATCACTCCTTATTAAGGGTCCATACTATCATCCTGACTTATCACTGAGGTTGACCTTGGTCATCTGGCTCTAGGCAACGTTCATCAGGTTTCTACAACTCTTCCTCCCCTTTCCATACCTTAACAAGACACATATTACTGGAGGTATAGGTCTGGGCAGCCTGGGAGCACAATGGTCACCCTCCTGGCCTGGAACCCCACACCAGCACCTCATTGTCCCCATCCGCCTTCCTAAGGACAGGCATGTAGAGTGATAACCCACACATAATATTACAAATCTTGGGTAAAGTTTGAATGCACAAATCCAGAGAATCCTACAAAGGAATCCTTGCTGTTTGTTCAAAGAGCTGCTCCTAGCATGAAAGTTCGACTGAGGCTCCTCCCACAAGCCAGGCACAAATCAGCCCCCAGGGTGCTAGTCAGCAATGCAGTAACCACAGGCAAGTTTTGATGGGACAAAGCTGAGCACATGGGCAATTTTCCCAGCCTGTACTGACTGCTGTGACAGCACCAGCGCCATCAGACTATGAAAATCTGTTTACAGCCAAAAGTAACGGTCCTGGGCTGCACTGCCCCCATTTCAAACGCTCAGTAGAACATGAGGCCAGTGGCTGCCCCTGCAGACAGCACAGATGTAGGACAGTTCCACCAGCTGGCCCCACGTGACAGAGGGACAACTGGACTCGCCTGGATCACGTGAGGTCTCACGGACCTCTGCCTCAGCCCTGGACATTTGGAGGTGATACTGAACACTGTGTATTGGAACGTCACCAATGGCTTCGCTCACCGGCACAGGGAGTCCATTCTAGCCTGAGCGGATGGAGAAAGACCATGGACACGCATGCACGATCACCACCATATCAAATTTATTATTCCAATGGCACTAATACAGCTGGAGGCGCTCATGGTGACACTGCACAGGATTTCCTGCCTTCTAGCTTCTGTCCAAAGAGAACATCTACCAGCTTGTTCCTTCCCCCTTTCCGGAGGAAAATCCACTACGGGCCATTTACCCAAATAAACCTCTTAATGCGTTTATTTTTAACTTTTTTTTTGGACATGTGAATTTCCCTCTTAACAAAAAAGCTTTGGGTGTCCCATCTCCTCCCCCATCCCCACCGGCCAGATAAGTCCCTGCTGTGAGGGCACTTCTGTTGCCTCTGAAATCTAGAAATAAATATCGAAAGAAACGGCATCAAGTGTTCATGTTGAGCGATGGCACGGAGTGGGCCCCAGAAACTCATCAGGCAGAGCGTTACTGGGTCTGGACAGCCTCAAGGTGTCGTGGAGAATGTGGGGCTGTTGCTGTGGTCACCTGTCCCTGGGCGCAGGGGCTGCGCCGAGTCCCACCAGGCAGCGGGCTGCGGGGAGGCTGCCTACAACTTGTCCAGGAAGTTGTCCAGGGCCGGGATGCCTTCCTTCAGGCCTTTGCGCTTGCGCGTCTCTGCCACCACCTGGCTGGGGCGGCTGGTGCTGTCGAAGGGGTCACCGGGCAGGATCTGCCAGTGGTCGAACACACACTGGGGAAAGGCCTGGCCGCCCGTGTTGGACCTCAGGTCAGCGGTGAAGCCTGTAGGAGGCACAGAGACGGCGCTCACCGGGCAGCCCAGTTGTGGTGCCTCACGGCTCCCTGGCGAAGGCCAGGAGGGGAAGGTGGGAACACAGGCCCACACCAGAGGATCACTGAGTCCGGACTACCTGGCTCATGTCAGATGTCAGGCCCATTATCCTATCCCTCACCCAAAGGATCCCTCAAAGGTTACTGATAAGTAAGCGAGGCAGGGCTAGCCCTTCCTGGGCCTCTGGTCTCCACCTGCTCCTTTTCAGGATGAACCAGAGCTCCAGCACAGCTGCTCTGCAGGCTTTGCTCTTAGATTTACAGGCCCAAGGACCTTCCCCCTAATTCAACAGTCCAGAGGCCCACGTGAGAAACAGGGCACCTCCTCCTCCACAACTGCGATGCAGAAAGCAACAGCTCCCATCAGACCCACCCTGTGCCATGCACGACGAGAAAGAACTGGGCCCCTGAGACTTCCCTGGTGGCGCACTGGTTAAGACTCCACGCTCCCAATGCAGGGGGCCCGGATTCAACCCCTGGTCAGGGAAGTAGAGCCCACATGAATGCCGCAACTATGAGTTCACATGCCACAACTAAGGAGCCGGTGAGCCGCAACTAAGGAGCAAGCCTACCACAACTAAGACCCAGCACGACCAAATAAATATTAAAAAAGATAAAAGAACTGGGTCCCGTCCTAGACCAGATGGGCTGAATGTCTGCTGGGCTCCACCCCAAAGGCAGCGGGCAACTGAGGACCACACCAGACTGGCACTTACCAAAGGACTCATTGACAGGCAGGTAGGCCTTCACAACAAACATGGGGGTGCCGGCCACCTGGGTCTCCTCAAAGACGTGGCCCCGCTTCCTATTCAGGACACCGTAGATACCACCAACCACTTGTTCCGGACACTGTCAGGCAAAGCAAGGCTATTAGCAGCTGTTGGGCAGGATGGGACTGGGAGCAGCAGCTGAGGGGGCCAGGCCTCCCCACCTGGATCTCCACAAGGTAGATGGGCTCCATGAGCCGGGGCTGGGCAGTCAGCACGCTGGCGTACAGGCAGCGCCGGGCCGTGGGGATGATCTGGCCGCCCCCGCGGTGAATGGCGTCCGCGTGCAGTGTCACGTCGTGGACGTCGAAGCGCACACCCCGCATGTTCTCCTCACACAGTGCCCCCTATGGAGGAAGGGGAACACCATCAAGAAACCGCCTCACGGGCTTCCCTGGTGGCGCAGTGGTCGGGGGCCCGCCTGCCGACGCAGGGGACGCGGGTTCATGTCCGGGAGGATCCCGCGCGTCTGGAGCCTGTGCTCCGCAGCGGGAGAGGCCACAACAGTGAGAGGCCCACAGAACGCCAAAAAAAAAAAAAAAAAAAAAAAAAAAGAAACCGCCTCACTGCAGCTCCTAAGAACAGGTCAGCCAGAACTGTCTGTGCCAGCTCCTCCAGGTCTGACCAACAGGGACCATCTCGGCCTCCCTAGGGTCCCCCCTTCCCAGGAGGCAGGACCACAGCCCCACCTTGCCAACAGGGAAACAAGGACAGGAGGACCCCCCCCAGTGACAAACCCACCAGAGCCATGCCTGAATGGCCCCTCACCTCCTTGGTAGCCCACTGGAAGCCGGCCACCACGCTGTCCTTGATCTCGTTGAGGTACTGCACGCCCTTGGTGATGTCAGTGAGGATGTTGGGGCCGGTGCCATCAGGGCCAAAGCACCAGATCTTGCGGGCCTCGGCCACGTCCCACTCATACTTCTCGGCTAGGTAGCGGGCCCGCTGCTTGAGCTCCTGGCGGGCAGACACCTCACCCTTGTCGATGTCCTCGGCCAGGCCATCGGGGAAAGGCCGTGCCTTCATGTACAGCCTGTTGTGCTTGTTGGGGGACTTGGACAGGCAGAGCACGTTAGACTCCTCACTGACGGTCTCACGGTACGAGACGACTGGGTCGGATTTCTGCAAAAGGAGCACGCAGGTCAGGTCAGGTCTGCCACAGGAACCAGACACCTGAGAGGCATCTTAACAGCAGGTCTTCCTAATAACGAGGCCCACTTAACAGCAGCACAGAAAGCAGAGTGCGTTCGATCTGACGGCACAGAGCCATGCACGTCTTCTGTGTAAACATGAGATGTGCAGCTACTCCCTTGTAGGAGGAAGCCCACTGCCAAGAGGGCTGGTGAAACAGTGCAACTCCACATATGCGGTATTAACTGGGAAAAAAATCTCAAAAGATACAAGTGCTAGGCCTAACCCCACACCCCAGCGTATTAGTTTTCTAACGTAGAGGACAATGGGGGAAAGCTGTCACCATACTTGAAAAAAGAAAATTTCATTCCTATAAGTAGAGAGAAACGAAAAAGCAGAAGCTTAACAAGAAGAACCACGTGTAAAGAAACACAAATCCAGGTCTGAGAACAGATCTGCGCTCAGTTCTGTGGGGGGGCCGAAAAGGAGAGTGGAAACCAGAACGCACCATCTGGGCGTGGGGCCGGCTACGTAAGCCTCAGTGTCTGCACTTCCCAAGAGCTTTTTTAAAAATTTGTTAAGAAGCAGACCGCTCACACTCCAGCCTTGCCAACGCATCTAAGCTGCTGGTGTCACGACAGCACATATCACCTGGCAGTAACAGATGGAAGGACAGAGAACTGAGGGCCCCAGTCAATGGGCCTCTCAGAGCCCAGCCTGGACCCAGGTCCATGCTCTCCCCCGGCCCCTCCGTCCTGGGGACAGAGGGCCTCTGGCCACCAGAGCAGCACCAGGCCTCACCTTGATGGGAATGCAGGCGTGGTCCTCCTCCAGGTCCTTGAGGCAGATCTCCAGGTGCAGCTCCCCGGCACCCGCGATAATGTGCTCCCCGGACTCCTCAATGATGCACTGAAAAAGGGCCACACGTCAGCCTGAGCACAGACCCCGGGACAAATGCAGGAAACCCAAGGGATTCTAGGGACAGGTGGAAAGCGGACTCCAAGCTTCCCTCCAGCTGGAAAAGGCAGACTCCCAAAATGGGGTTTTGGGGGGAAGACAGCAGGGTCCTCTTTACTCGTTTTCAACATTAACCTTCTAAAAGGACCCTACGTGCACAACCAGCCTGTAAAGACCCAAACAGCCTACGAAAGAAATCGGGTTCCTGGGTGGAAAATCACCATTTAAATTAAGGGTAGCACCTCTGCCAGGGCAGGTGTACCCAGCACAGCTGGTTTTCTCAACACGGAAACTCTACTTGTGTGAGAAGCCAGCGGCATCTTTCCGGCTCAGCCACACCACATAAGCCAACAAACCACCGCCGCAGGTGTTGCCTCCGGCCGGGGCCCACCTACCTGCACCATAGGGTCCGACTTGGCCAGCCGCTTCAGGCCTTCCACCAGCTTGGGCAGGTCGGCCGGGTTCTTGGCCTCCACAGCCACCCTGACGACAGGGCTCACGCTGAACTTCATCACCCGCATGTTGTGGGCATGCTCGAAGGTGGTGATGGTGCCTGTCTTCACCAGGAACTGGTCCACGCCCACCAGGCCCACGATGTTGCCACAAGGCACGTCCTCGATGGGCTCGACGTAGCGGCCCATCATCAGGATTGTCCTGGGGGAGACACAAAAGGCCACAATGCATCGGCACTGGGGTGGCAGATCCCCAAACGACCAAAGACAAGCCTCCTTTGTCTTGGAGCCTGCCGCTGTCTTCCTGTCTGGAGCGGCAGTGCCACCCCACCCTGGGCCAAGCCCTGAATATATCTTGCGACCCAGGTCTCAGTGACAGTTCTGGCTCCTGCACACCAGGACAGAGCCACCTGCTCATTAACACGTGCCCTGTGCAGGACTCTGCACCCTGACCCAGGCCAGACGTGTGCCACAGGGAAACCGGCAGCACTTGCAGGTCGCAGTACAGTCAGGGCCCCGAGGAACTAGTGGGAATGGAGGCTGTCTTCCCACCACCCACACCTGGAACAGCAACTGGATGGCCACCCGCCACATGACATCTCTGGGGTCAGAGCCTGCTCTCTGGGCATTTTAAAATGTATGCTGCCACCATAATTTCAGCCAACTGCTTCCCAACTCTGGGCTGTCTCACTGTGAATCCCTGGTGGGGAGGAGGAGACACTATTTCCTGGTGGGCCTCCCCCTGGCCAAGTCTCCTACATTCAGATAACCCTCACCCTTCCCCCTTCACTGGCTTGAGGGGCGGAAGGGAGGCTGCTGGGCACCCTCTGCCTCACGGAGCACCTCACCTCTGGATTGGCTTCAGGTATAGGTCTTCCTTCTTCCCAGGCGTGTAGTTGGGCCCCATGATCCTGACCTTCAGGCCGGTGGACACCAGCCCTGAGAAGACCCGGCCGAAGGCATAGAACCGACCTTTGTCAGAGGTCGGCACCATTTTGGAAATGTACATCATAAGAGGGCCTTTGGGGTCACAGCTTTTAATGCCTGAGGAGAGAGAAAGGAACCCCCCACAGGGGAAACTGATTCCCTGGCAGCTCAGCTTTCCAGAATTCTGCAGCTCTGCCCAGCATTCTAACCCCGGGGTGCATGCACGCCCCACGTACCCATGGCGGCCTCGTCGTCTGGGGGCCCCTCATACAGGAGCTCACAGCGGTACTTCTGGGCCGTCACAGGGGAGGGCAGGTGGATGGTAATCATCTGCAGCAGGGCATCCCCGGCAGGTAGCCAGCGGCGCATCACTGCCTAAAGGAGGGGATGTGAGAGAGGGAGAAAAAAAAAATGGCTTGAGAAAGAATCTAGAAGAGCAGTGTAAAACACCTGATGTCTCCTACACACCCCTGCTGGTGACAGGGCTCCTGCTGGCGATACTTCTGATGTAAGCCTGGGCCCAGCGTGGAGCCCTGACTGAGACCCTTACAGGCAGCTGTCTGATTACCTGAGAAAACGGCACTCAAGCTAGGATGGGGACTCACAGGATGGCCGCTGCACTCACCTTCAGGAGTGGTTTGCCTTCTTTGTCCTTGTCTTCACTGTCCAACTTGATGTCCAGTTTTTCAATTAGTTTCGCCGTCTCCTCTTTCTTGAAATTCATGATTGCGTCAAACACCTGACACCCAGGAGACATGGCAAAGTGGGCTTGGGAACATACTGGAAGCCTGAAGCTATGTGCTTCCTGCTCTGGAGCTTTAAAGACCATCCTCGCTAACCGCCAAAGGCCTGACCCAATTAAGCAAATCACGGGGACACTTCTCAACAGATTGTTAAAAGAAAAAAACCCCTTTCTATCTTCAGACATTGAGCATACACTCACTAAACTCACAGGCTTGCAAACCCTAGATCCTCCTACCTCATCTCACCTGCTGCCCGGTCAGGGAGGCTGATGGTCCCCCTGATGATGAAGCCCAGGGATCGGGGAGAATTCCTTGTCAGGGTGGAACCCTGAGGGCGTTCTGACCTCATGCTGCCTCATCCTTGTCCCAGGAGCTGCCTCTGCAGCCTGGCCCTGCCTTGCCCCGCAGCATCTTGCTACTGGCTGCAGCAGGTTGGGTACCAGATTCTCAGGGAGCCCAAGGACAGCCCTGCGGATGCCTACCTATCAAGCACACGCCAACTCACCTTGAAGATGGGGTCCAGGATGAGCTGGCAGAATGTCCGCGGCAGCTTCTTACCATCTGGGCTGTTGGCTGACTTGCTGAATTTGCCGTTGGCTGGATCAAAGTACCTGTCAGAGAAGGCTCAACCCAAGTTAGGGGAATCTGGGGGGACGCGGGTGTGAAGGACCCCACAGACACTTGAGCTGTGTCTCCAGCACTCACCGGTCTCCCCACAGCTTCTTCATCATGTCCTCCACCTTCTTGGCCCGCTCGGCAGGCCCCAGCTGGCCCTCGCCCTTGGCAGCAAACTTGGCCACGTACATCTCCGCAAACTGCTTCAGAGTGAAGGCCCAGCCGTGGAGACCAGACCCGAAGCCGACAGTACCGAGGACGGGGTCAATCTGAGAGGGCAGGAGAAAGCTGTGAGTTGGGACGGTTGGACACAAGCCACATCTACTAAGTCCCCAAGCACCCCGGCCCTCAGACACTGGATTTCTTCAACAGCCGTCAGGTCAAAGTGAAGAAATTTTAGTCATCATGTACAGGGTGCCCAGCTCTGCCCCCATCACGAGGGGGTGCACGATGATGCCACAGGGACTGCCCCATGCCCGTTAGCAGGCTGAGTCGCTACCCCATAGCCTCCACCAAAGTCCAGCCTTCTTGCTATTCCAAGGTTCCTGGCAACCTCACCTTCCAACCTCCCAAGAATCCCCAGGAGGCCATGACTTAACAGTGGTTTCCCAAGGGCAGCCCCCAAGGAGAAGACCACAACCCTTCCAGTCTGCATGAGGAACGCTGCCCACCCGGCGGGAGAAGCGGGAGGGGGTACTAGGAACACAGCAGGAAACGGCGATCCGCCAAGGGACCCCGACTTCAGCAGTCAGGCAATCCTACCATGATGTTGCCCATGGGGCCGCTCTCGCCCTCCCCGTAGGTGGAGATGATGACGTTGACATTCTCCACGATGCGCTGGAAGGTCTGGTAGAGCTCCTCAGGCTCCAGCTGCAGCTCAAGCAGGGCCCGGTCCATCTTGTTCATCATTAGCACAGGCTTGATGCGCTCGGCAATGGCCTGGCGCAGCACCGTCTCTGTCTGCACGCACACGCCTGTGGACCAGCAGGGGATGAGGCGTCTCCGTCGGCCAAAGAGGGGACAGCCCCAGGTTCCCCGCCATCCATGGGGAAGCCTGCTGCTTACCCGACACGCAGTCCACCACCACCAAGGCACCATCAGTGACACGGAGGGCGGCTGTCACCTCTGAGGAGAAGTCCACGTGCCCAGGGGAGTCAATGAGGTTGATGAGGAAGCCAGAGCCATCCTTGCTCTGCTTGATGAAGTTCAAGTCATTCTCTGAGAGCTCGTAGAAGAGGGAAATGGCCCTGAGAGATTGGGACAGGTTACCCATATGGAGGCACACCTCAGCCTGGCTCCTAACCTGCTCCCACTAGCCCTGTGGTCCATCAGGTTCCTGCCCACAGGAGTCGGGGTGGATGCTCTTGATTCTGAAGTGAGGCTGTAATCCAGTAAAAAGCCAGACAGATGCTGCAACCTGTCTCCTCGCCCCGCATTACTCATCCCTAGACATGAACTGCAGACTTCCCACACAAGAGCTATCCTATCCAGGGACATTTACCTCTGCAGCACCCTCTACCAGGAACCATCACCTTCCTGGTACAGGTGCAATGGCACCAGAATCCACCTGGTTCCTCTCAGGCTCAACACATCTGATTTCAAAGAGCAGCTACACAATCAGGCAAGATCCAGAAACCCTAAAGACTACCTTTCACCCTTCCCTCCCCAGCTGAAACGAGTCTCAGAGCCAATGACCAAGCAGATGTTACCAGATGAAGACAACAGTTGTTACAGCCTCTTTTTGGGGGGGGGGGGGGTTCTCACCCTCTTAACATCTGGGGCCAGAAAACTCACAGGGGGCCACCATAAGCAAGGCAAGACCTTTAGCAGTATCCTTGAATGCCAGCAGCACCCACCCAGCCTTCTCCAGACAATGCCAAGAGCCCCTCGGCCCCCCTCCTCTCCAAATCCCCTTAATACCACCCATCACTGTGCTTCTCCCACAGGAAACAAAGGTTCCCATCTGACTAGCTGAAGCCCCATTGTCCCTCACAGTCCAAAAACCCAGCCCCAAGGTGCTCATCTCCCCAGAAATCTGTCAGGAAAGGATTGGCTACTGTCTGTCCTCCCTAACCACCACCCAAGGACTCAGAGTAAGCACCTCCCCCCCTTCCCTGTCCAGAGGGCACCAAGGCTTGCTCACGTCGACTTGATGGTGATGCAACGCTCCTGCTCGTCCTTCCGGGTGTCAGTGAAGCGGGTCTCCCCAGCCCGGGCGGAGGCGATGATACCCGCCTTGCACACCAGGGAGTCCGTCAGAGTGGACTTGCCATGGTCCACGTGGGCGATGACGGACATGTTTCGGATGTTGGCCTTCTTGTCCATGATGGCCCGGATCTGGTCTACTGTGAAGTTCACCTGGGCGGGGGGTGGGGGGGAGGCTCAGGATGGCCCGGCACTCCAGGAATGAGGCTTGGCACTGAGACCTTGATCAATAGAGACTGCTAGGCCATGGCCAGAGGGAGCTGGTCCTGGCGCTGCCTCAACTCCCACCCAGAACCCCCTTTCTTTGTTGACACCCCTTTAAAAGTGCAATTCGCCCCGTCCCTGAAAAGCCAGACGCTGGTTGTCACAACCCAGAGTGACAACCCAGAATGAGTACTGGGGACTAAGTCTCAGAGTGACAACAGATTTCCTTTACAGTATATTGGCGTATCTGAGGTTCAACTGAAGTTCCCCCCACCGTGTTGCCACTGGTTATACCCCCAGCCTTCCCCCAACCAAATGGTCTCTTTAAAATCCAAGGTCACCTCTCGCTGTGCAGAGTGGGGGGGTCAATCAGGCAGAGCCACGCACCCCGCCCCCGATTCTTAAATATGCCACCCCCGGTCGGGTGGGAGGCTTGCACAGCCCTAACAGGCAGGAGCCTTCACCTCGTGGTTCTGGAATCAGGTGTTCACAATTAAGAGATACAGGAAGGAGCAAGGTTACACAACGTCAGAAAACGAGACGCTTCTAAAGGTCTTACTCTTCTCTCCTTTTGCCATTTCCTTGCCGCCCCCGGCTCCCGACAGAAAATCGGACTCAACTCCCAGCCCACGGGTTACATAAGGCGGCTCCCCTCTCCCCGCTCGCACCGCGGCGCCCGCCATTACAGCGTCTGCCACATCATCATAACCCCCGCCCCGCCTCCGCCCCAGCTTCAGCCGGGCCCGGTGTCCTGGAGGCGGCGGCGCCCCCGGAAGCGGAGCTCGGCGAGCAGTACAGCGCGCAGACATGGCGGCAGCCGCTTCCCCAGCCCCCGGCCCGCCGGCCCCGACGCCGCCATGTCTTCTCTCAGTCAGGGAGGCCACAGCTCTCCAGGCCTGGTAGGGCCGGCCCTACGGAGGCCCCGCCGCCGATTCAGGCCGCCCGCTGAACAACGCTGCTCACCATGGTGGCGGATGGCGGTGGATTCTCCCAGGCAGATCCGAGTGTGGCTAGCCGCGCCGAGGATGGCGGCGACGACGGCGGAAGAGAACGCTGACGTCAACACCCGAGCTTTTATAGGCCGACGCCGGTTGGGCGGGTCATCTGACCCCCGCTTCTGGGGCGGGGCGAAGCGACGCCCCGCGCAGGCGCATGGACGGCCTCCCACAGCGTAATAACCCTTATGCGTCGGCACCGCTGCTCTAACATAGAGGGTCTGCATTCCACACTTGGATTTTCCCTGGGGCGTGGTCTGCCCGGGGCAGGTTGCACGCCTCCGGGATGCAATACTTAGGTGCAAAAAACGAAGAGCCGTTTTAGCTGAGACTATTAACCATATCATAGCAATTATATCAGTCTGCAAAGTGCCAAACACTCCTATTAAAAGCAGATTACAATATTAATAGGGTCTGTGGATTGCACCAAGGTTAATTTCCTCGGTTTGATGTTATGTAAGATGACAGTACAGGGGTAAGAGTACTAGGGACCTCTCAGTACCATTTTTTTTTTTTTTTGCGGTACGCGGGCCTCTCACTGTTGTGGCCTCTCCCGTTGGCGGAGCACAGGCTCCGGACGCGCAGGCTCAGCGGCCATGGCTCACGGGCCCAGCCGCTCCGCGGCATGTGGGATCCTCCCGGACCGGGGCACGAACCCGTGTCCCCTGCATCGGCTGGCGGACTCTCAACCACTGCGCCACCAGGGAAGCCCCTCAGTACCATTTTTGCAACTACCTGTCTATTTACAAGAAAAAAAAAGCTTTTTTAAAGGCAGGTATTAATCACTCATTTATTCCACAAAGACAGATTGAGCGTCTACTATACCAGGCACTGCTACAGGTGTTGTGGATATAGCAGTGAACAAAACACCTTATTAGCTCCACCACTTTAAGTGTTCTTACAGTAGATACTCGTATTTTTGTATTCTTCAGTTTCCTTATCTGCGCAATGGGGTCATCAGTACGACCTCACTGGGGGAGAGTAAAATTCACTAAATATATGTACAAGGATTAGCGCCGTGCCTGACACAGTTCTCAATACACGTCAGCTATTTTTAATTAGCTATCATGACTATTAATAAAACACATTTCAGGTACTGGTTTGCCCTGTCGCAAGCACGGGGGCTAAGCGCTTTTCCACATACGCAGTCTCATTTTCTACTTCATTTTCTCTCCAGGGGGAGGCGCAGGAAGACTATTTTGCATTTGTGTCCTAATATGACCCTAAGAAACAGCTGTATTTCAGATCTTTGGCTCAAGAGAACGAATTGGCATTCAATTCAGTATTTTTATTCTTGGTAAAGAGCCCAGCTCAATGCCTGGTACACAGTAGGCGCTCATTAAGTATTTCTTGCATCAATTAATGATACTCTCATTAGCGTAAATAAACGCCTTTCAGTAAATCTTCCCCTAAATTCACTCTGTCAAAAAGAGGGGGACTGCAGTGCTTTCCCTGCGCTGGGAGAAAGGGAGATGTGCGTCTGTAAAAAGCCATTCAAATTCGGGTCTGGACTCTAAAATAAGCCTATGCACTCCTCTCTCCGCAAAGGCTTTGTGCGTTTTGCTTTGTAAAGCGCTATCACAGCCCTGATCTCGTTTAATCGAAGACTGCCATCACTATCCCGCGTTTAACCCAGGGGGAAACTGAGGCAGGAAGGAGCTGCTCCAGAAATATCTACCGAACGACCGAGGATCGGAGCCGCAGAGTGGCAGGCAGCAGACGTCAATGCCCGAGCTCAATCGCGTATCTTTAACACCTGAGCCTGTGTTCCGGACACGGTATGTTAATTTTACAAGGCAAGCGCATGCGCCGTTCGGGGGACGCGATTTCAGCAGATGGGTATCCAGTTTCCCGTTCTTAATAAATGATTTATCTTAATTTTTAAAAAATGTTTTAAGTGCACTCAGCACTCACTGTGTGCTGGGCTCCGTCTTAGGCACTTCAGAGCACTTCCTTGCAAATTGGTACATTTCAGAGATGAAAAGCAAAGGTTTTCTCGTTAAGAGGGTTGAATTTGCTCGCAAGTGAATAGATTGCTTATTGAGAAATTTTAACTTAATGTAAATTAAAGAAGCCGGGGAGAGTTTAAGGGGAATGGGGAAATTTAGGACATTCCCTCCCCTCTGTAACCCTCCATGCAGAGGTGTTCCACCCCACAGCTGCAGGGATGGGGCCAGATGTTGGCAGGGGACAACTCCCCACCGCCATCCCCAGACCCAGAAGCCTGGGGGAGGAGCCGGGCTTCAGCACAGAGCAAAAGCAGACAGGCAGGCTCAGGGTCTGCAGTAATAAATACAGGCGAGGGTAAAGGGCGGGGAAGAAGCACGAAAAAAAGCAACCGCTGCAGGAAGGCTCTGCTGCGCGTGCGCTCGCTGCGGCGCGGGGCGGACACGGAGGTCCCGGCAGCGGCTCCTGCTGACCAGAGGCCGCCACTGCACTCCCCTTGCATCTGCCTTTTGATGCCGTTGAGCGCGTATTGGATACCCAACACTACCCTTTAAATCAATTAATTCACGGGACTTCCCTGGTGGCCCAGTGGGTTGGACTCCGTGCTCCCAATGCAGGGAGCCCGGGTTCGATCCCTGGTCGCGGAGCTGGATCCCGCAACTAAGAATCCACATCCCGCATGCATGCTGCAACTAAGAGTCCGCATGCTGCAACTAAAGATCCTGCATGCTTCAGTGAAAATCCCATGGGCCACAACTAAGACCCGGTGCAGCCTAAATATTAAAATATAATCATAATAAACCAATTAATTCACGTAATCCTCCCCACACCCTGGGCTTTGTTTGGGCTCATTTATGCAGGAGCAAACTGAGGCTCAGAGAGGCTCAGAGAAGTTAAGTGATTTCCCCAAGGTCACACAGCTAATAAGGGCAGAACCAAGTGACTTAAAAAAGCATGGTTTAGTGGTCCATCCATACGCTGGAATATTACTCAGCCTTAAAAAGGAAGGAAATTCTCTTTTTTGGCACTTTTATTATTATTTTTTGAATTTTATTTATTTTTTTATACAGCAGGTTTTTGTTTTTGTTTTTTTAGCGGTAAGCGGGCCTCTCACTGTTGTGGCCTCTCCCGTTGCGGAGCGCAGGCTCCGGAC
>NC_041215.1:21377789-21387405 GCF_002837175.3 Physeter macrocephalus | reverse complement strand
TACCATTTTTCTAGGTTCCACATATATGTGTTAATGTACGATATTTGTTTTTCTCTTTCTGACTTACTTCACTCTGTATGACAGTCTCTAGATCCATCCACGTCTCTACAAATTACCCAATTTCGTTCCAAAAGGGAAGGAAATTCTGATACAGGCTACAACACGGATAAAATGGTATGCTCAGTGAAATAAGCTGGACACAGAAGCACAAATATTGGGGAATTCCCTTGCGGTCCAGTGGTTAGGACTCTTGCGCTTTCACCGCTGAGGGCCCAGGTTTCATCCCTGGTCAGGGAACTAAGATCCCACAAGCTACATGTTGTGGCCAAAAATAAAGGACAAATATTGTATAATTCTACCTATATAAGGTCCCTAAAGGAGTCAAATCCAAGGGACAGAAAGTAAAGTGGTGGAGGCCAGGGTCTGGGGGAGGGGGAGTCAGTGTTTAATGGGGACAGAGTTTCCGTTTGGAAAAACAGAAAAGTCCTGGAGATAGATGGTGGGGATGGCTGCACAACAATGTAAGTGTACTTAATACACTAAACTGTACATTCAAAAACGATTAAAAAGGTCAATTTTATGTTATGTATATTTTACCACAATTAAAAAAAAAAAAAAAGCATGGTTTAGTCAGGGAGCAACTCTGCTCCACTACTACTTCCTAGATGGATTTCAGATTTGGTTGATCTGAAGCCAGAAATCATGAGTTGAGATTCTGCCCTCACTGCCTGTGTGAACTTGGGCAAGTTACATAATCTCTCTAAGCCTCAGGATTCTTCATGTAAAATGTTGAATAATAACAGAAACTATTCTATCATGGGGCTCTTGTGAGACTTAAAGAAGTTCATATAAAGTACCTAGCACAGTGCCTGGCATACATTAAGCCCCGTTGAAGAGTCTGCTCCTGTTATGGGCTAAATTGTGCCCCTCCCCCAAACATATATATTAAAGTCTTAACCCCCCAGTACCTCAGAATGTGACTTCATTTAGAGACAGGGTTTGAAAGAAGCAATTAAGTTAAAATGAGGTCTTTAGGGTGGGCCCTAGTTTAATGACACCAGTCATATTGGTGAGATTGGGAAAAGACAGGCCCAGAGGGATTACCATCTGAGGACACAGGAAGAAGGCAGCCGTCTGCAGGCCAAGGAGAGAGGCCTCAGCAGAAACCAACCCTGCAGACACCTGGATCTGGGGCTTCTGACCTCCAGAACTGTGAGACAATAAATTTGATGTTTATTTATCCATTCTGTGGCATTTTGTTGTGGCCTGCTCAGCAAACTAAAACAGCCCCCATTGTGAGATAGAAACACCAGATTTTATATATTGCAACCATTCCTTCTAGGAGCATTTATTAGCACTTACTACCTGCTGCATTGAGGAGAGTGAGGTACTCTCCTCGGGCACAAAATTTTAAGTGGGGGGAGCTCCAAAAAACTCAGTCCTGATGGTTTTGTTTTGTTTTGTTTTTTGACCGCACCACGAGGTATGTGGGATCTTAGTTCCCCAACCAGGGATAGAACCTGTGCCTCCTGTAGTGGAAGCGCAGAGTCTTAACCACTGGACTGACAGGGAAGTCCCCGATGATTATATTTTAGTATCACTTTTTAAACTTCAAATAAATGCAAACAAAGTCCATGATGAGCAAAGCATCCAAATTTTAAAGAAAGACAGGACCAGGGACTTCCCTGGTGGCGCAGTGGTTAAGAATCTGCCTGCCAATGCAGGGGACACGGGATCGAGCCCGGCTCCGGGAAGATCCCACATGCCACGGAGCAACTAAGCCTGCGCACCTAGAGCCCATGCACCGCAACAAGAGAAGCCACCGCAATGAGAAGCCCACGCACCACGTTCGCGGCAACTAGAGAAAGCCCGCGCAGCTACGAGGACCCAAAGCAGCCAAAAATAATTAATTAATTAAAAAAAAGAAAGATAGGACCAGTATTATTGATTTCTCCTTTTCTCTCAGGGTCCAGGATAACTGCACACAGCTCAGGGTTAGGTAGTCCCACTATATGCCCTAGGGATGTTCTGTAGCATGGAATGTTCTGGAATAGCCTTAGGAAGGGGTGTACTGCTTCTCTGGATGGTTGAACAGCTGAGTTTAAGGAGGTCTGGTGGGGCTGCATAGTGGGAATGGGTGGTCCAGTGTTGGTTCCTAAGATCACTGAACTGTGCAGAGATCTCACGGAGGAGATGGATTTGCTGGCCCTTTCAGAAGGTTCTCACTGTTCAGATCCAGTTTACAGAGGCTAAAACTGAGACTCTTAGAGGGTAAGTGAAGGTGGGTCTGTTCCGGACTCCGCCTCCTGTGAGGGCTCCCAGCAGGTCCACAGGGACTCACTGAGAGCCCTAGGCAAATTGTTTTGCATTTCTTTGTAATCTGTCCCTGGGACCTCCAGGCTGAGGGACTTTCCACCCGCCCCGCCCTTCCCCGCCTGCAAACACACCCATCAGCTTTGCAGCCCAGCTCAACCTTTTTGCTTGGAATTCCTCACATCCCTCCAGTCTCCGCACTCACTGGTCTAGCAAATGTTTTCCTGGGAGCCTGTCAGAGGAAAAAAAGAATCCCTGCCCTCGAGGAGCTGACCCTCTGGTGAAGGAAATAGTCAATCAAATATCTGCACAAATGGAAGCTTTCAAATTGTGCCAGGAAGGAGAGAGAGAAGGAGCAAAGGAGAGGATAGAACAGGGAGGGCTATGATCTAGCCTGGGTGATCCCAGAGGGCTGCCTGGAGGAGGTGATCCCTTAACTGTTACCTGAAAGATGACCCAAAGTGGAGATGGCATTCCAGGGAGAGGGAGCAGCAGATACAAAGACCCTGAGGTGGGAGGCACAGTGAAGAAACTGTGACTCTGAGTGTAAAAAGAGCAGAGGGGGTACTTCCCTGATGGTCCAGTGGTGAAGACTCCATGCTTCCACTACAGGGGGTGCAGGTTTGATCCCTGATCAGGGAACTAAGATCCGGCTTACCACGCAGCACCGTCAGAAAAAAAAAAAAAAAAAGCAGAGCGGGCTGCTTTAGATGGACCAGTCAAGGCATGACTCTGAGACAAATGTTGGCTCATTTTTTCTAAAAGGGCCAAGTAGAAAACATTTTGGCTTTTCCGGCCACACGGTTTCGATCACAGCTACACAACTCTGCACGTAAGCAGCCACAGATGACACATACTCAAAGGGGCACAGCTGTGCTCCAATAAAACTTTATTTATGGGCTCTAAAATTTGAATTTCATACAAGTTTCACGTGACATGAACTATGATTCTTCTTTTGATTCCCCTCCGGGACTTCCCTGGTGGCACAGTGGTTAAGAATCCGCCTGCCAATGCAGGGGACAGGGGTTCGATCCCTGCTCCGGGAAGATCCCACATGCCTCGGAGCAGCTAAGCCCGTGTGCCGAAACTACTGAGCCTGTGCTCTAGAGCCCGTGAGCCACAACTACTGAAGCCTGTGCGCCTAGAGCCTGTGCTCCACAGCAAGAGAAGCCACAGCAATGAGAAGCCCGCGCACCGCAACGAAGAGTAACCCCTGCTCGCCGCAACTAGAGAAAGCCTGCGCGCCGCAATGAAGACCCAACACAGCCAAATAAATAAATAAATAATAAATAAATAATTTTCTTAGCTCAATGGGGCATACAAACAGGCAGTAGAGGGGGATACGGCCCCTGGGCCTTAGTTTCAGACCACCCCACCACCCTGCCCGGCTCTACGAGAAGGGTGGCCCTATAATTTATCATCTAAATAAGAACACTTTACATTTGCAAAGTTGCGATTGAATTTTTTTAATTGAAGTATATTTACAATGTGTTTGTTTCAGGTGTACAGCAAAGTGATTCAGTTACACATATATATGTGTGTGTGTATGTGTATATATACATACATATGTATTATTTTTCAGATTCTTTTCCACTACGGGTTATTATAAGATATTGCATATAGTTGCCTGTGTTCTACAATAGGTCCTTATTGTTCATCTCTTTCGTATATAGTCTGTTAATCCCAAGCTCCCAATTTACCCCTCCCCTCCCCCTTTCCCCTTTGGTAACCATAAGTTTGTTTTCTCAGTCTGAAGCTGTGATTGAAGTTTAACCAAAATACAGAAATGGCATAAATCAAACATATAAAATCTGATGCCTTTCACAAAGTAAACACATGCCAGTAGCCAATATGAAAATCAAGATACAGAAGACCAGCCCTCAGAAACCCCAGAAATCCCCTGTGTCTCTTCCAGTCACTACCTCCCAGATACCCAGCATCCTGTCTTCCAACAACACAAACTGGGGATGGGGGGGGCTATTTTTGAATTTCATACACCTTGTATCATGCAGCATGGCCTTTTTTTGTTTTTAACTCTTATTCCTTATTTTTTTTTATTTTTATTTACTTTCTGGCTGCGTTGGGTCTTAGCTGCGGCATGCCGGATCTTTCATTGCAGCATGTGGGCTTCTCTCTAGTTGTGGTGTGTGGAGTCAGTAATTACCGCGCACGGGCTTAGTTTCTCTGCAGCATGTGGGATCTTAGTTCCCCGACCAGGGATCGAACCCGTGTCCCCTGCATTGCAAGATGGATTCTTAACCACTGACCTCCAGGGAAGTCACAGCAGCATGGTCTCTTTTCAATCCAGCTTCTTGCACTCAACATTCATACGAAGGTTTACCCATGTTGGGGATGATTGAACTTCACCTGTTCTCACTGCTCCATTCTCTTTCTGAGACCCTGGCACAATTTACTTATCCGTTTCACTGTTGGTGGGCATTTGGGTTGTTTCCAGCTTGGGCCGGTTATGACTAATGCAGCTATGGAACATTCTAGCACATGTCCTGGCAGCATTTCTGTTGGATACATACATAGGAGTGGGAATGCTGAGTCATACACTGTGCCTGATTCCAGCTTGAGTGGATGTAGGCATTCACCAAAGTGCAAATCAGGACGGGTTTGAAAGCAAAAGGGACACTAATTGATTTACACCAGAATGATGGTTGTAAACCAGGCTTATCCCAGGCCCCTGGGATGTGTGGTCCCCCAGGGTATAGGGGAGCATATGACTGAAGAACCCCAATGAGCAGAACTCTGATACCTCCCGGGCCTGATGTAAGCCTCATTTGTAAAATGGAACAGGTAAACCTCACCCTCCAGCACAGGGTCACACCCAGGAGTGATTCTGCCCTCAGGGGATGCTGGGCCATGTCTGGGGACCTTGGTAATTATCACAGCTGGTGGGGGGAGGGGGCCCTCCTGGCACCAAGTGTGTGGGGACCAGGGAGGCTGCTCCATACCCCACAGTGCCCAGGACGGCCCCCCAGACAATGATCTGGCCACAATGTCCACAGTGCCAAGGTTGAGAAAAACCCTATATTTGATTATTTACAACATGGTCTAAATTTTTCGAGTGCAGATAGTATTCATTCATCCAACACATATTTAGTGAGCACCTCCTTCCCGACATTGAGTGAGGTTCTGGGGACACAGAACGAGCATCCCCGTCCTGGGGGGCTTATAGTTTAGTGAGAGATGGCAGGGAGGACAGTAAATAAATATGTGATATGTCAGATGGTGAGAAGTGCCATGGAGAGAAGTGAAATAGCCTTAGGGAACACCGTACAGGGGGCGGATGGTAGCAAACACTTTAGATGTATAAGGAGATATCAGAGCAGAGCCCTGAAGAAGATCAGGGAGGGGGCAATTGTGGGTGTCTGGGGGAAGGGCATTCCAGGTGGGAGAAACAGCTTGGGCAAAGGCCCTGGGGCAGCACCATGCTTGGCATATTGAAGGAACAGCTAGAAGTTGACTGAAGCAGAGTGAGTGAAGGGGAGAGAGAGAGGAGGGAGGTGAAGATGGGGGGTGGGCAGGGCCTTGTGGTTCACAGGGAAGATTTGGGCTTTTACCCTGAGGGAAGTAGGATACCAGGAGGGCTGGAGGGCTGTGGGCAAAGGAGGGGCAGGACCTGACCCGACTCAGGTACTCGGGGGCGCCCTCTAGTGGCTTCTGTGGGGAGGACAGACCATGGTGGGGGATGGGCTGCAGGGGGGAGGCATGGCCTTGTGGATTGTGCTGGTCCAGGAGAAAGATGGTGGGGGCTGAGGAATGGAAAAATAAAATGTGGTCCATTCACACAGTGGAATACTATTAAGCCATAAAAAGGAGTGAAGCACTGACACATGCTACAACGTGGATGACCCCTGAGTACACGACACTCAGTGAGAGAAGCCAGGCACAAAAAGCCACATAGTGTGTGATTCCATTTATATGAAATGTCCAGAACAGGCCAATCACAGAGACAGAAAGTGGGTTAGTGGTTGTCAGGGCCTAGGGGACAGGGGAGTGACTGCTAATGGGGCGTGGTTTCTTTTTGGGGTGATAGAAATGCTTTACAATTAGAGCACAGTGATATTAAAACTCATTAAATTGCACATTTAAAACAAACCCGGTGGACTTCCCTGGTGGCGCAGTAGTTAAGAATCCGCCTGCCAATGCAGGGGACATGGGTTCGAGCCCTGGTCCAGGAAGATCCCACATGGTGCAGAGCAACTAAGCCCGTGAGCCACAACTACTGAGCCTGTGCGCCACAACTACTGAAGCCCACGCGCCCTACAGCCCATGCTCTGCAACAGGAGAAGCCACCGCAATGGAGAAGCCCGCGTACCGCAAAGAAGAGTAGCCCTCACTCGCCACAACTAGAGAAAGCCCGCGTGCAGCAACCAAGACCCAACGCAGCCAAAAATAAATAAATAAATTTATGAAATAAATAAATAAATAAAATTTGTTTATTAAAATAAATAAAAAAAATAAAACAAACCTGTTGACTCTGTCCCTTTCACCCCATCCCCCCTGGCCCCCATTCTGGTCCAAGACCCCATCATCAGTTACCTGGGTGACTGCACCAGCCTCCTCCCTGGCCTCCTGCCTCTGCTATTATTCCCCACCAGCCATTTTCCACAGCTGCCAGGGGGATCTTTGTAAATACAAATCCTATCTTACCCTGGGTTAATTAATTTTAATTTGGTTAATTTAAATTTTTTTTTTTTTGGCCGTGCCGCATGGCATGCGGGATCTTAGTTCCCCACCCACGATTTAACCTGTGCCCCCTGCGGTGGAAGCATGGAGTCTTAACCACTGGACCTCCAGGGAAGTCCCGCTGGTTAATTTTATGTGTCCGCTTGCTTGAGCCACGGTGCCCAGATATTTGGTCAAATATTATTCTCGCTGTTTCTGTGAGGTGTTTTCAGATGAGATTGATATTTTAAATCAGTGGACTATTAAGTAAAGCAGATTCCCCTCCCTAATGTGGGTAGGCCTTATCCAATCAGTTGAAGGCCTGACTAGCACAAAAAGACTGATTTTACAAAGCAGGAATTCTGCCAGGAGACAGCCTTCAGACTTGAGCTGTGACTTCAGCTCTTCCCTGGGTCTGAATATTCAAGGGCAATTTCAGTGTACTTGTTTTCCTAGGTGACATTGGCAAGTCACGTAACCACTCAAGACCTCAGTTTTCTCATCTGTAAATTGGACCTAATAATGGTACCTATTTCATGGGGTTGGTGTGAGGATGAAATGGTAGCACGTGTTAAGTGCTTAAAACAAGGCTTGGGACTCCTCTGGCAGTCCAGTGGTTAAGACCCATGCTTCCAATGCAAGGGATCTAACCCTGGTCGGGGAATTAAGATCCTACATGCCCTGCAGCACAGCCAAGAAAACACAACAACAACAAAAAAACCCACCAGGCTTGACAGTAAGTATTAGCGGATATTGTTACCATCAGCAGATTACAGTGTTTTCCGTGGAAAGTGGAATTGGTGGGTCAAAGGTTAATTGACCTCCTTTTTCTCAAAGGCAGTCAACCCAGCCATTTTCCACACTGGCTCTTTTAAATATTCTCAGCTTCTCTTTCTCCTCATTTTTTGAAAAATAAAATACTAATCACCTGGTAGAAAGGCCTCAAGTAAAGCAATCAAAAATATCAATTTGGGAAGCAATAGGTCTGGGGAAGAGGGGATTGGGGCTTTGTATCTGTTTAACATTTTGTCCCTGGTAAGGCTGCCAAGGACAATTTTTTTTCTATTTTTCTTTCTTTCTTTTTTTGGCTGCGCAGCTTGTGGGATCTTAGTTCCCTGACCAACGATTGAACCCGCGCCCTCGGCAGTGAAAGCAGAGACCTAACCACTGGACCTCCACACAATTCCCTCTTTTTTTATACTTAAAAAAACTGTGGTTAACATACACATAAAATTTGCTCTCAAGTCTACTCCATTGGTCTATGCTTCTGTGTGGATGCCAGTACCACACTGTTTTACTTAGGTAGCTTTATCGTAAAATTTGAAATCAGGGAATATGAGTCCTTAAGTTTATTCTTCTTTTTCAGGATGGTAATGGCAATGTGGGATCCCTTGAGATTCCATATGATTTTTTTTTTTTTTTTTTGGCTGCACTGCGGGGCATTCGCGATCTTAGTTCCCCAACCAGGGATCGAACTGGCGCTCCCTGCAGTGGAAACGCGGAGTCCTAACCGCTGGACCGCCACAAAAGTCCCGAGATTCCATATGAATTTTAATTTTTTTCTTTAACTTTTTAAATTTTATTTATTTATTTTTGGTTGTGCGGAGTCTTAGTTGCAGCACACAGGCTCCTTAGTCGTGGCACGCGAACTCTTAGTTGTGGCATGCATGTGGGGATCTAGTTCCCTGACCAGGGACCAAACCCGAGTCCGCTGCATTGGAGGTTGATTCTTAACCACTGCGCCACCAGCAGTCCCCCCTATGAATTTTAGAACGGACATTTCTATCTCTGAAAACGTTGTTGGGATTTTAACAGGAATTGCATCGAATCTGTAGATCAATTTGCGTAGTGTTGACATCTTAATAATATTGAGTCAGACAACCTAGGGAATAGGAGAAAATAGATGCAAATCATATACCTGATGAGGGACTGATGTCCAGAATATAGAAGGAACTCTTACACCTCAGCAACACACAAAAAACACACGATTTTTAAAAATAGGTAAAAGACTTGAATAAACATTTTTTCACAGAATATATAGAAATGGGCAATAAGCACATGAAAAACTGAGAATCCTAATCACTAAGCCTTAGGGAGTTAAAATCAAACCCCCATGAGATACCACCATACACCTATTAGGATAGCTGTTATTAAAAACTAACAAACAAAAAGAAAAAATAAAACAAAAACAAAGAAACAAAGTAACAAGTGATGTTCAGAAACTGGAACCCTTAATGGCTATTATTAAAAACTAACAAACAAAAAGAAAGAAACTAAAACAAAGAAACAAAGTAACAAGTGATGTAGAGAACCTGGAACCCTTGTGCATGGTTGGTGGGAATGGTAAACAGTATGGAGGATCCTCAAAACATTAAAAGTAGAACTACCATATGATCCAGCAATTCCACTTCAGGGTATACACCCAGAAGAGTTGAAAGTGGGTCTCAAAGAGCTGTTTGTAGGGCTTCCCTGGTGGTCCAGTGGTTAAAAATCCACCTACCAGGGCTTCCCTGGTGGTGCAGTGGTTGAGAGTCCGCCTGCCGATGCAGGGGACACGGGTTCGTGCCCCGGTCCGGGAAGATCCCACATGCCGCGGAGCGGCTGGGCCCATGAGCCATGGCTGCTG
>NC_041215.1:21348626-21377690 GCF_002837175.3 Physeter macrocephalus | reverse complement strand
AAAAATCCACCTGCCAATGCAGGGGACACAGGTTTGAGCCCTGGTCCGGGAAGATCCCACATGCTGGGGAGCAACTAAGCCCGTGCACCACAACTACTGAGCCTGCGCTCTAGAGCCTGCGAGCCACAACTACTGAAGCCTGCACACCTAGAGCCCGTGCTCTGCAACAAGAGAAGCCACCGCAATGAGAAGCCTGTGCACCACAACAAAGAGTAGCCCCCGCTCGTCACAACTAGAGAAAGCCCCCGCACAGCAACGAAGACCCAACACAGCCAAAAATAAATTAAATTAATTTTTTAAAAAATCCTTAAAAAAAGAATCTTAAAAAAAAAGACCGATTTGTACACCCATATTCATAGCAGCACTGTTCACAATAGCCAAAAGATGAAAACAACCCATGTGTCCATCGACAGATGAATGGATAAGCAAATTGCCCATCCACACAGTGGAATATTACCGAGGCTTAAAAAAAAAAAAAAAAAAAAAAAAAGGAAGGAGATTCTGACACCTGCTACAACATGGATGAACCTTGAGGACATGATGTTCAGAGAAATAAGCCAGACACAAAAGGACAAATACTCTCTGATTCCACTCACAGGAGGTCCCTAGAGGAGTCACAACCACAGAGACAGGAAGTAGATGGTGGGGGCCAGGGGCTGGGGGAGGAGCTGGGGAGTCAGTGTTTCCTGGGGACAGAGTTTCAATTTGGGAAGATGAGCAAGTTCTGGAGATGGACGGTGGGGTGATCACAAGACACTATGAATGTACTTAACGCCACTGAGCTGTGCACTTAAAAATGGTTAAAATGATAAATGTTATGTTATGTGTATTTTATCAGAATTTAAAATTTTTTTTAAAAAAGCAGGATGGAAGGAAAGAGGAAAGGGGAGGAAGGAAGGAAGGAAGGGCCAAATCTAGCCTGACAACTGTTTCTGTACAGCCTTTGAGCTAAAAATGTTTCTTTTTCACTTTTCAGTGTTTGAACCAAAGAATAATATTTCATAATATGTAAAAATTATATAAAACTCAAATTCAGTGTTTAGAAATGAAGTTTTACTGGCACACACCCATGCCCACTGAATTAAGTCGTTGCTACAGATGCTGTAGCCCACAAAGCTGAAAATATTTATTATCTGGACCTTCACAGAAAATGATTTCCCACCTCTAATTCAAAACAGTGTCTAGCATGTAGTAAGTGTTTGATATTTGGAGAAATTATTACTGAATATCTGATGGAAGAATCTGATGCAGTTTACCACTTTACTCTGCTCTTTGGAGAGGGTCAGGCCTGGATTAAGATTCTGGCTCTGGGGGATTTCCCTGGTCGTCCAGGGGTAAAGAATCTGCTTTACAATGCAGGGGAAGGGGGTTTGATCCCTGGTTAGGGAACTAAGACCCCACATGCCGCGGGGCAACTAAGCCGGTACGCCTCAACTAGAGCCCAAGTCCTGCAATCTACAGAGCCCACGTGCCCTGGAGCCTGCGCACCACAACTAGAGAAAACCCGCAGGCCACAACGAAGAGCCTGCATGTCACAACAAAAGATCCTGCATGCCTCAACAAAAGATCCCCTATGAGGCATCTAAGACCCAATGCAGCCAAAAATAAATTAAATAAATAAATAAATAATAAAATAAATCTTAAAAAAAAAAAAAAGATTCTGGCTCTGCCTATGTCTGGGCAGGTTGCTTCCCATGTCTGAGCCTGGGTTTCATCATCAAAAAACAGGGGTCAACAAGAATGCTGATCACACGGAAAGAGCTCGATCTGGCAGTTCTGTGAGAGCTCAGCAGCCTTAGCTACTGAATATCATGGCTCCCTCATGAGTCCATATCCCTGGCCTCAACAATAAACAACTTACAGTCCATTTTGTTTCATCCACCTATCCCCATTCCCTCCTCATTCTTTTTTTTTCTTTTTTTTTTTCCTGGCCAGGGCACACAGCTTGTGGCTTGTGGGATCTTAGTTCCCCGACCCAGGCCCTCAGCAGTGAAAGCAGAGTCCTAACCACTGGACTGCCAGGGAATTCCCTCCTCATTAGTTTAAAGCAAATCCTATATCATTTCTTCTGTACATATGCCCTCATGTATCCTTCACAAAGACTTTTTATTTTTTTCTCTTGTATTTTATTTATTTATTTTATTTTGTACTGAAGTATAGTTGATTTACAGTGTTGTGTTAATTTCTGGTGTACAGCAAAGTGACTCAGTTACACATATACACATATGTATATTCTTTTTCAGATTCTTTTCCATTATGGTTTATTACAAGATATTGAATATAGTTCCCTGTGTTATACAGCAGGACCTTGTTCTGTAACTATTTTACATATGGTAGTGTGTATCCGTTCATACCAAACTCTTAATTTATCCTCCCCACCCTCCCAACCAGTGCCTTTCCCCTTTGGTAACCATAAATTTGTTTTCTATGTCCGTGAATCTATTTGTTTTGCAAATAAGTCACTTGTATCACATTTTAGATTCCACATATAAGTGATATCATAGGTATTTCCCTTTCTCTTTGTGACTTACTTCACTTAGTGTGATAACCTCTAGATCATCCATGTTGCTGCAAATGGCATTATTTCATTCTTTTTTTTTATAGCTGAGTAATACTCCATTGTATGTATAAACCACATCTTCTTTATCCATTCATCTGACAAATACTCTTTCCATAACATAGCCATAGCACCATTATCACACCTTCAGCTGTTCCAACCGTGATGGTTGCAAGAATCTATAAGTGATCAAAGTTCGTAAAACTATACATGACCACCACCACCAGCAACAAAAACATGCATGTAAAAACCGGTGAAATCGGGCTTCCCTGGTGGCACAGTGGTTAAGAATCCGCCTGCCAATGCAGGGGACACAGGTTTGAGCCCTGGTCCGGGACGATCCCACATGCGGCGAAGCAACTAAGCCCGTGGGCCATAACTACTGAGCCTGAGCTCTACAGCCCGTGAGCCACAACTACCGAAGCCCGCGAGCCACAACTACTGAAGCCCACGTGCCTAGAGCCTGTGCTCCGCAACAAGAGAAGCCACCGCACTGAGAAGCCCGCGCACCGCAACGAAGCGCAGCCCCTGCTCACAGCAACTAGAGAAAGCTCGCGTGCAGCAACGAAGGCCCAACACAGCCAAAAATGAATAAATAAAATAAAAATTCAAAAAAACAAAAAAAAAACCCCAAAAACGGTGAAATCCAAATATCTGTACCTGAGTTGATTGTATGGTACGAACATCAATTTCCTGGTTTTGACAACACACTGTGATAATGTGAGATATTATCATTGGGGGAAGCTGGGTGAAGGGTACATAAGGGTGAAGGGTACATAAGGGTGAAGGGTGCTAGTTCTGCACCCTTTTCAAAATAAAAAAAGTGTAGGAAAAGTAAAACAAAACCCTGCAGAGTCAGAGTTTGGGTGAGGTGAGGGAGGTCACCTGTACAATTGCAGAGTTGGATTCCCTCTTTACTTAAATTTTAGTATTTTCTTCATCATGGATTTTTTTGCATTAATTTTATTTTAAAAAATACAGCACAAACATATTTATCTTGATAACTGAGTCATTTGGGGCGCTGTCTTAAATTTCGCCTAATTCTTGCCCTGAGATTTATCATCTCAAGGGATGGGCCCTGAAATATACGTTTTTGTCCCCTTGCTTCCAGTTTTTGACACACGAAAGTTTGAGTACAACGGCCCGCGGGCACTGGGGAGCCACGGAGAGCTCTTGAGCAGGGGAGTTTCCTGTTAGTGCAGATTCCAAAGGTTTACTGTGGGTGGGGAGGCGGAACTAGGCGGGCGAGGTGGGGAGGGGCGGTTCGCCGGCATCCCGGGAATTGGGCAGGGGGTCCGGCATTTCTCCTCCGGGGGCCAACCAAGGAGGTGTATAGCGCCCGCGCTCCTTCGGCCGCGCTGGGACCCGGATGTACAGCGCGCGGGTCGCCCGGCCAGCCGAGGCTGTCCCGCGCTGCGCTCGAAGGCGCCTCACTGCACGCACTGGCGACCGCTGCGCGGGCCAACCATCTCCTCCCCCCACGCCGCCGGGCGCCCAGTCACGCACCTGGAGGCCGCCTCGCGCCGCGGGCCGCGGCACCTGGCTGCATTGTTGTCGCCTCTGCTTGTCTACTCCCTCCCCAGACAGGACTCAGCACCCACCCCCACCTGTGCCGGGCTTGTGCCCCTTTAAGAAGCCAGACGCGTCCAGGGGTGGGCGTGGTCGCCGAGAGCGAAGGAGGGGGGCGCTGTCGGGCCGCCCTGATTGGCCCGAGGCCCGGGCGGTGGCCGCGCGCGCCTGCGCGGTCGCGCGCGCCTCGGGGAGGAGGGCGCGCGAGTGCTAATTGGCCGCGGTGGCGGCCCCGCCCGCGAGTGGAGGTTGATCACGTGACGCGACGGCTGGGGGCTCCCGGCGCGGGGGACGCTGGTGGCCAAGATGGCGGCGGAGCTGGTGGAGGCCAAAGTGAGTGAGCGGCGGCAGCGCCGGCCAGGGCGGGCGGGGGGGCGGGGGCCGGGCGGCCGGCCGAGGTCTGCGCCTTCCGCTCGGGGCCCCACAGTGCGGCCCGCCCGCGGCTCGGCGTCTGGCTCCCTCGCCAGCCCCTGGCCCCGGGGCTCCGGTTGCGGGCGGGGCGCGGGGAGGCCGGGGGCGGGGCCCCCAAAACCTCACCCCAGTTTTCGCGCCAGGGGTTCGGCCCCCAGGTGGGAGGTTGGGTTCTCCTACCTCCAGCTCAAGCGGTTGGGGTCTGGATCTCCCTAAGCACGGGCACAGGGCCGCGCCTCCCAGCTTGAGGCACAGTCCCCCCGGACAGCATGACTGGCTGACCTGCTCGTTCCCTCCTCGAGTTCGGCGCTCTTTGGCCTGGGGGAGTGTCTGCGCCTCCCCGCCCCCCATGGTACAGTGGGCTGGCATCTGGGTCTTAGTCTCCTCGCCTAGCTGACCAGGCTGGGGTTGGCGACTCCTGCTCAGAAGGGTCCCCTGACTTTTCTGCCACCGTTTCCACCATCCGGGGTGATGAGCTGGGGTCCTGAACCGCCCCCAAACACAGTGTGTCTCTTGGGGTCTCTACCCCAGGCTGGGGTTTGGAGCCAATGTTCAGCTCCCGCTCTGGTCCCAGAGCCCCGCCCCCCTCCCGACACCCTCTTCACCCCGGAGTGCGCGCGGCGATAACTGAGCTTGCCCTCCCCAATGGGATGGAGCCCTGGCCCCTGTGTCGGCGCCTTCCTAATAACTCTCTCCTCTCAGTCTTGGGTCTTGGGCTCTGCCTTCCTCCTCCCTCTTTACCCTCAGGACATAATCTGTGCTGCTTTGGACTCTGTTTCTGGGGTCTCTGGACCACACTCGCAGTATCAGACTCCATTTCCAAACCTTGTCTACTTCCCTTATATTCTACCCCATCGTGAGTCTACTGCTCAGATCACACTCCCTTCCCACACAGCCCCCAGAAACCCTGCTTTAGATATGTTTATGCGCCCCAGCTCTGGCATCTGAGGCACCCTTCTCTTTTTGCCGATCTCTTAACGTCGGTCCTTGGAGAGTCCCTGGCTGGTTGCAGCGTAGGGTAGTTAGGAGGGCGATCACGTGACGGGACAGCTGGGGGCTCCCGGCGCTGGGGGACGCTGGTGGTTAGTTTCTAGTCTTTCTCCCCCGTATTCCTGTTTGGGGTCCACATTCCACATCCCATAGATGCCACCTCTTCTCCAAGCTTGGGGCCCCTTTTAACCCTCTTGGGACTAAGCTGGGAGCATCCCTCTCCCGGGGATGTATCTTCCCCCAGATGTCTCCCCGAGGTGAGGCTCCAGAACCCTTGCCCCTGACTAGGCTAGGGTTCTTCCCGGAGAAGTTTACTCAAGGCCGCTGATCCCAGGGAGGTGGGGGACCGGACCTTGCAGGACCGAGGCACCGCCCCCTCCCCCTGCTGCTCTCCCCTCCCCAGGGTCCTGACCTGTAAATGTTTTCTTTCTCTTGCTCCTCCCTCTCCTTACACATCTCCCTTCCCTTCCCACTGGGATCTGAAATGCAGCCCTCAAGGTTCTGTGATTATAGGGTATTAGCCTCCATTCACCCCTGAGTGCCCTCTCCATATACCTGCATCACACACATGGCTGCCCCTCTCCGGAGTTTTGGGAAATTGAGACTTGCCCTAGAGATGCAGAGTCTGAACTCTGCCAGCCCAAGGCAGCAACCTGCGGCCTGAAGTCCCCTGGAGCCCTGAAATTTAACCTCCTCGGGCCGCTGTGGGGCTGTGGGGCTGTGGCTCTGGGCGCCCGCCCCCACTCCAGCCAGAGAGTAGGATCTCAACTCTTATATCATCCAGGGCCTTGAAATATGATCTGATGAACTCTACTTGACCCTCCAGTGGCTGGGGCCCCCCTCCCCAATTAGATCAAGTTGACCCTTTTTCAAGTGCTCTAAAACACGAACCTCGTGAGCCCAGCCTGCTCCCATCCTAGGGAGCCTTCTTTCTCCTTCAGTCCCTCGCTGTCACTGTGGAGTGCCTACCTGTCATTGAAATGTCCCCCTCTTTTAGGCGCTTTCCCAGCCTTTTGTAGCGAGAGCCGGAGACTTTGTCTTTTGGAGTGCATGATGGGCTAGTCCGAGGGGAGAGCGAAGAGCTTGTCGATAAGCTTGGAAATCTGAGACTCTTAACCTGAGGCGGCTGAGAGGGGCTTGGGGGTGGGGGTGGGGGAGTGGTCTGGGAACTCCCTGAGAGGGTGTGTAGCATTCTGCACAGAGCTCTTAGTTCCTGGAGAGAGGCACCCCTGTTAAGTTCAGCACAGCTGCTGTTTCTCCACACCGCTCCAAAGGAGCCCAGAGTTGAGGCTCTGGAAGCCGTTGGGGCCTGGCGCTGTTTATAAACACAGATCTGAGGGGCAGGCGGGTCAGGATGAAGCCACGGCAGGAAGTGGTCTGCGCAGCACTTGGGGCTTCTTCCTGAACGTTTGCACCCTGCTTGCGCGGCCCCCCCTCCCTCCCAGCGTCAAGGGCAGGCTCCTCGGTGGTGGCAGCTGCTGAGAAATCCGAGTCATGAACATATGGCAGCTCAAGGGGTGTGCCCCGGGATGCGCGTGCATGAGGCGGCTCCGGATGGCCCCAACGTGGTGGAAGGGGTAGGTAGGGGCAGGGACTCCCAGGGTCAGGAAGATGTGCTGTGGTCAGACTCCAGAAGGCCAGGCCCACCTGCCTTTGGCTCCATGGTGGGCGGTCAGCTTCCATATGACATTGCCTCTCCCCTGGAGCGCCTTGGGGCTCTTCCAGAAGAAACATCTTGTCTGCAAGCCTTTCTTCTCTGTTCAAGGTAGGAAGTCAGGCGGAGGGAGGCGAAGCCTCTTTGTTTTCAAAAGCGTTCAGACTCTTGGAAGGCCAGCAGACTGCTAGGCCCCCAAGCAGCGGGTGTGCTGGGGGGTGAGGGGGTTTCAGGCAGCTGGGTGTGAGTGGAAGTAAGCAGCCTCAGGAGCCCGATGGCCCCGAGTCCAAATACCGCCAGCCCTGCCGCGGATGCACGGGGAGGCCTTGGGCCAGGTGCTTGCCTCTCAGAGCCTCAGTTTTCTCACCTGTGTGATGGGCACCAGTCCTTGTGAGATTAGTGACCATGAAGGTCCTTGTGCTTGGCATTGGTGGGCGCTCCCCGTCTGCAGTGCAGGAGTAGGAGAAAAACCCTGCAGCAGGAGAAGCCCCCTCGAGTCTTTGCAGGCAGGATGGGGCCTCCCCGCACCTTTGTCTGTGTCATGTTGGGCCCAGCAGACCCCTCTGCCATCAGCAGGAGCCTGGCGCCGTACAGCTGGAAAGAATGTTAGAGTTCCCATTTTGTCCAAAGTGCACAGAAGCCTGACAGCGGACCCAGGGTCATCTGGGAACCTAGGGAAGGGTCTGGGCTTGAACCTAGGGCTCCTGAGTGCTGGAGCCACCATCAGATTCCACAGCTCACTCCTTGACAGTCCGGAAACAGCAGTGCCTTGTGGCACGTAACCAGCCTGGCAGGGGTCCCGCCCACCTCTGACCATCAGACTTTTTCTAGTTGAGTTTAAGTGATTTATTGGTTTCTTTGGGTACTGTTCTGCCCCAGGCTCGCCAGCTTTCCATGTCCACTGTCATCGCTTGTACTTTCTCTTTCTCCATCCCCCCCGGAAATGTCTTTTTCCCACCACGTTTCACTCATCACAGGTCAGCTTCAGGGCTTGGCATGGGTGGCCCCCATACCCCGCTGGCCCATCCCTCCGGGATACTTTGCTTATGTAGCTTATCGGGGAGCCCAGAAGGTCATGGAGGGCAGGCCACTGCCGGCCAGTCCCACAGAAAACACTGGGCTCCACTGCTCTCTTGTATTTGGTCTGATTTCGTTGGAGGGGCCCTGCCAGGTATTAATGGCCAGTCATCACTTTGCCACGGGTCAGTTCGTAGCCTCTGTGGCTGCTGGATCCCCGCGCTCCTCTGTTGGGGCTGATCCTGCCCCCCAGGGGACGTTTGGTGATGTCTGTGGGACGTTTGTGGTTGTCACGCCTAGGGTTTGCGGGAGCCCTGGCATCGAGTGCGCGGGGCTAGGGATGCTGCTCCACACCCCACCATGCCCGGGATGGGCCCAGTGTCCACAGCACCAAGCGGAGGAAGCCTGCAGGGGGGACCAGCAGACGCCTTGACGGCCTCGGCAGCGCTCAGCTGAAATAAGTCGGTGCTGAGGCAGCCTGGTAGAGAGGAGCCACCCCGGCTTCAGTCGGGTTTGGATCTTGTCTGTAACTGGAGCTCACCCCAACCTGGTAGGGGTGTTTGAAGGATCAGAGTTAAGTGCATAATCACACGCCCAGCTCAGTCCCCGGCAGGTGAGTCAGTACTAAGCAAGCGGTGGCTACCGTGCTCCAGACCAAAGGGAAAATGTGTTTGTGGCCGACGTTGGCTGAGCGCTCACTCTGCTTTACGTGCATCGCCTCATCTGGTCCTTCCCACATCCTGATGAGGTCGACCCGCCGTCCTCCCTGACGAAGAGGCCCAGGGTCAGAGAGGCCATCAGTGTTCTCGGTTGGAGAGCGGCTGAGGCTGTTTATGGAGAAGCAAGATTCCCAGTTCCTGCCCTGGGGATGCTTTCAGGCTTGAAGATGGGAAAAGAGGACCTAAAATAGAAGCAGTTGCGGGGGGGTGGTCAGTCAGAGGAGCTTTTGCTGCGTCGGTGATGCTGAGGAAGGTTGGAGGGGGAGGAGCGGAGCAGGGCTGAGCGGGGAGGGGACCTCTCAGGGGAGGGGGAGGTGGCAGCCTGAGCACAGGCGTGGAGGTGGGACCAAGCCCGGGCCGGTGGGACTGGGGCAGAAGCTGCCGCCTCCTCCTCCTGGGGGCCCCAGGCCGGCCAGCTGCTAGCAGGGTCTCACTTCACTATCCCCCCAGCTGGCCCAGGCAGTCCCTCACCCTGGTAGCGTGTCCCTCTGAACCTGTGTGTTTGTGGTTGCTCTTCCCCAGAACATGGTGATGAGTTTCCGAGTCTCTGATCTTCAGATGCTCCTGGGTTTTGTCGGCCGGAGTAAGAGCGGACTTAAACACGAACTTGTCACCCGGGCCCTCCAGCTGGTCCAGTTTGACTGTAGCCCCGAGCTGTTCAAGAAGATCAAGGAGCTTTACGAGACACGCTACGCCAAGAAGAGCTCAGAGCCCGTGCCGCAGCCCCACCGGCCCTTGGACCCCCTGACCATGCACTCCACCTATGAGCGGGCCAGCTCGGTGCCCAGGACTCCCCTCACGGGCCCCAACATTGACTACCCCGTGCTCTACGGGAAGTACTTAAACGGACTCGGACGGTTGCCTGCCAAGACCCTCAAGCCAGAAGTGCGCCTGGTGAAGTTGCCCTTCTTTAACATGTTGGATGAATTGCTGAAGCCCACCGAGCTGGGTGAGTCCCCGCCGCCCCTGGGGGCGGCCCCACCTTCTGAGTTCTCCCAGTGCCCAAGGCCAGCCAAGCAGCCAACCCAGAGCATTTTCTGGGGAGCAGCAAGGGCCGAGGGGCTGAGGGGGGCTTGTCCCTCCCAGGAAGCACAGGGGCCACCTTGGGGTCCTTGAATTAGTGACCTGTTGCCATGTAACAAGTTACCCCAAATCCCAGTGGCTTGAAACAGCCGACACCTCAGTTTCTGAAGGTCAGAACTCAGGAGCGGCCTGGCTTGGGGTCACTCAGGGAGGTCACAGTCCACCTGTCGGCTGGGGGCTGCCTAATCAGTAGGCTCGACTGGGGCTGGGGGTGGGGCGCTTACTCACATGGTTGCCAGCTGCTGGCTGGAAGCCCCAGTTCTTGCCGCCTGGGCCTCTGGGGGCTGATTGAGTGTCCTCCCAGCATGGTGTGGTGGCTCGCTTCCCCCGGAACCATGATTGGGGCGGGGGGCGGGCTGCGGTGGAAAGAGGGAGAGAGAAAGCTTGTGCACCTCTGTGAGTGCGTGACCCCACTGGAAGCTGAGGTCTCTCTCACAGCCTCAGCTTGGAAGTGGCATATCTTCGCTTCTGCCGCATTCCACTGGTCAGAGGAACCAACTCTGGTGCACCGTGGGCGAGGGCTCCACCGTGCTGGACCACCAGGAGGCGGGGGCACTGGGGGCCACCTGCAAGGCTGGCTTCTGTGGTCTTACTCCTGGTGACGAAGGGACTGGAGGTTCAACCTTCCCTCCCGCCCCCCGCAGAAGGCTGTTTCCTAGTAGGTAGCCTGCGGGAGTGACCTCGGTCAGCGGGTTCAGGCCTGTCAACATGGGCCGGCCCGTCAGGACATGGCCAGGTGTGCCTCTGAGAGGCGGGGTGCAGTGCGGATAGAGGAGATGATGCCGGGGAACCTCGTCCTCGTTTCTCTGTCCCTTACGTTGACTGAGGGACAGGCCTGCTGTGTATCAGGCCTGTAGCAGGCCCCCCCACCCCCACTCCGGACAGCCTGATGACAGGGCTGGGAGTGGGTGTCAGCCTAGACTCAGCCTTATATGCTGCCCTGAGCTCCGGGGCCAGGACACCAACCAGCCACAGCTTCCTGGGCCTCCAGGGCTCCAGAGAGCGAGTGGAATGCGATGGGGCTCTTGTCACCCCTCAAGTTTTACCAGGTGCCTGAGTGTTCCTGGAGACCCCTCCTGCCACTCATCACCCACCCGGTCACACAGCATATACCTGAGCACCTGCTGGGTGGGCACCCATCAGGGGGTGCAGCAGGGAGCAGACAGAGCCCCCCACCCTTGTGGAGGTTCCCTCTATCACCCCTTGTTTGGAGCCTCAGGGTGCCCCCGGCCTACCCGCGCTGTGGGTCCTGCCACCCGTCACAGTGGGCCCTGGTCGTGAGTTGGTCCCTGTGTGCTGTGGCCGAGGTCATGGCCCCTCCACGCCCCCACCCGCTGTGCCCTTGGCCACGCGGCTCAGTCCCTCCCAACCCTGCTGACCCAGCGGCCTGCCTTGCTCATCCAGGGGGCCCTTGTCTGCACACAGGCTTTAGCTCCAGCCAGCGCCGCTGGCCCCCTCTGTCCTGCCCTGGGTGGGGGGAGGGGGAGGGATGGCGGGCTCTCTCGGAGGGCATGTGGCTCCAGGTGAGGCTGTAGGAGGTGGAGGAAAGCGCTTCAGGTGCTCCTGACCCTGGGGTCTGAGGCCCCGCACTCTGGCCCAGGGCTCCACCCTCCCCTGCCTTCTCTCTGGCATCAGGAGGTGTTTCTTGCCAGCCCCCAGGTGGGGGGCAGGTTGGCTCACCAACACCTATCGTGGGGGTGACGTGGCAGCACTGGGGACCCAGGGCCCCTTCCTGAGTTTCTCCAGGATGATCTTCCCTGTCTCTGCTCCCCACAACCTCTTTCTAGATGCCAGGACCCATCCCCCCCCCAACCTTCCCCGACCCCGCCCCCCCCGCAGACTTTGGAGTCTCAGGCCTGGCTGGCTGGCTGGCTGGCTGGTTCTGGAGGTCCAGCTGAAGATTCAGACTCCTTCCTAAGGACTCGAGCATGATCTTTATATCAGGGAGGCTGGGTTTTTACAGGGAGGCTGCAAGGCGGGCTTGGCGCTGGGCAGGGGCCTGGGACTGGAGGTGACTTTGAACTAAGGGCCGGCAGCCCCCCTCCCCTGCCCGGACCATGGGCTTCCTTCCTGCCCGCGAACGTGCAACCATTCCCGCCCTACAATGCATTACTTTGCCCTGAGCCCCCAGGGACCCCAGTCACCTGATCTCCGGGAGAGTCTGCTCCCCTGTCTACACCAGAAATCACTCTACTCTCGTCTCAGAACAAAGAGGCCGACCCCACCCTGCCTTTGCTCCCACCCACTCCCCTGCCCCTCTCCCAGGATGTACCCTTTTCCCGAGACTCCCGTCTCCTCAGGGACTCCCCGGGGACTACCCGGGTTCCTGGGGGAGGCCTCATAGAGCACTGATGGTGGCCCTGAAGCTATCTGGTCCCTGCTGTTCCAGCACCGGCAGTTCTGTCCGCCTACCCCTCACCCTGGGCGCCTCCCCACGGGGAGTTCTGCAGCACTGGCATTGCCCAGGACCCACCTCAGGAGGCTCTAGCCAGCTTCCCCTTCCCCCTCACCCCTGGTCATGACCTGCCGACCGAAACGAGGCCCAAACAGTCTGGTCCTATTTCCCCGGAAGAGCCGCCGGCAGGCTCTGGGATGGAGACCGCGCCAGGCAGACAGGAGACATAAATCACGTGGAGGGGAATGTTCTGGTTGGGGGAGGGGAGGGGAATAATAGAGCCACAGACTGGGAGCTGGAAGGACCTTAGGAGAAAGATGATCCACTCCAGCGGGGGCTGGGGGTTGGCACCCAGAAAGGTCAGGAGACTAGCCCAAGGTCACACGGCATCCTGAGGGAAAGGACTCCGGGGCCGCGTGCTGAGCCATCTTCCCTCCTCTGACCCCCTCCCTGCGCCAGTGGCATCTTGCTTCCCTGTGGGGAAGCCCTGGTTCTGAACCACATGAAGGTTCTGGACCTCAGGCCTCTTCTCAGGACAGGGAGCCCAGCCATCTGGGCCAGGCACGCCGAGGGGTGCACCCCGGGGGGCAGAGGCGCTTGCTGCTCACCCACAGCAGAACTCAGAGGGACTGGGAATGCAGTCTCGGGTCCAACACTGCTGGTTGGGGCTCAACCCTCTTATGGCCGGAGGGTCCCCTAAGCCTGGCCACTTGGGGTGTCAGCAGGCAGAGGCTGAGTGTCTGCTCTGGGAGGCCCAGACCTCAGGGCCAGGGAGCGTGGGGGAGACGAGGTACCATCATGAGACTCGCCACGAGCAGAAGGAAGGAAACGCGACCTGTCCCACCGCTGCTCCTCGAGGCTCCCGGCGTCCTGTGGCCAGCGCCTTGTGGGCTGGGTCCACTCCCGTGGCCCAGCATGGTGAGCAAGCTGCCCCCCAGTTCTCCTCATGCCCCAGGACGTGGTCGGCGCTGACTCTGGTGGAGAGCCACTGGTCTAGCCCTGTCCCCACTGGGCAGGGCCAATATATCAATACGTCCCTCATTCAGGCTCCAAGCCCTTTGGCTGGTATTGTCCAAGCAAGGTAGTGGGATCCCTGACCTGGCGAGTTTTGCCAGGAAGGTGCCCTAGAGGTGATTAAACGGTGACGGGTGAGGAATGCTCCGGTCAGGGAGTGCGGGGTTCCCCGGGGGCAGGGAGGGGGGAGGGCGCTGTCAGTACCAGGAGCCCCTTATTGTGCATTTGTGGGAAGGTGGCAGTCAGGAAGCCTTCCTGGAGGAGGTCACAATCCCATCCAGACCCAAGGGATAAGTAACAATTAAGCCGGCCAAAGGGGGTGGGTGGGTGAGCGTGTTCCAGGCAGAGGCCCCGTGGTGAGAGAGCTCATGAATGGAGGCCATTGTGACCAGAGTGTGGTGTGCCACAGGCTGGGGAAGGGAGAGTGGCCTGGACGTGGATGGCAGAGACCAGAAGAACCAAGATCGGTGGGGCGCGGGGAAAGGTGGGGACCGACTGGGCTGTCCTGAGGGCTTCCCAGGTCTTGTTCTTTTGCGTCCTTTCTGAGGTGGATAATAATACCCCTGCGGCAGGCCTGCCTGCCGCCCCACAGCCCAGCGTGGTACCCACCAGGCCCATGGGCTGTCTGTGGCATCCAGGGGCAGGTGGCCTGACCCACTGGGCTGGCTGGGCCTCCCCTGCCCGTGGTGGTGGGAGGGGCTCCGTCAGCTCTGCAGCAGGTGGGTGCCTTGGGGAACACCCAGCGTTACTTGTGAGGGGGCCCTCAGGTGGGTGTGTAGGTTGTCCCAGGCGAGGCCTCCAGCCCACCCCAAGTCCTGCCAGAGGTGGCTCACCTCTGCCTGCTGTGATCCCCCCGACTTCCTGCCCGCCCCGGCTTTAATCTGCCCAACCTCCTTCCTGGTGTCTTCCCCACACACTTTACCCGCCAGAGGAAGCTTTTCTTTTTCTTAATTTTTTAAATTTTTTATTATTTTTTTAAGACGATTACTTTTTTTTTCAGTATTTAATTTTTTATTTGGCTTTGTTGGGTCTTAGTTGCGGCACACGGGCTCTTAGTTGTGGCACGTGGGATCTAGTTCCCTGAACAGGGATCAAACTCGGGCCGCCTGCATTGCAAGCGTGGAGTCTTAGCCACTGGACCACCAGGGAAGTCCCCAGAGGAAGCTTTTAGAATAGCAGGCTGGTCACGTTCTTCCTCCCTCCCCTCACCTCCTCTCTCTCGCCTGGCCTAACCCTACCCCTAACCCTCACCCTCACTCACTCTGCTCCAGCCTCCTCCAGCACTCCAGGCTTGGTCCTGCCCCAGGGCCTTTGCATGTGCTGTTCTTTCTGTCTGTCACACTCTTCCCCAGACACCCACATGGCCCTCCCTGCCCCATCGCCTGATCTACAGCTCATCTCCCTCTCCTCCTTACCACTCTCTCCTCCTCCGGGACCTTGCTCCCAACCCTGGCATTGTTGATCGCCTGGGACTGGCTTGTTCCCCACTGCATCCAGAGGACAGAGTGAGGTGGGGGTAGGTGAGCAAGGGCTTGGAGATGAGGAGCAGCCTGAAGGCTGCAGTGAGAAAAACTTTGAGTCATTCCTTCAGTCCTTGTTCCTCCCATAACCCCACGAGCAGGAAGTCTGGGTTCCTTGCCCCGTGAGTGAAGGAGCTGGGATTCGAACCCAGAGCCCTTAGTTGGGGCTTGTACCCGTCTGCCCCCTGCTGTTATGAGGCCCCTGCGCCCAGCCTGGGGCACCTGTTTTCCCACCTCCTCCAGGACGCCCCCACCATCACCACTGGGGCCAGGCCTCAGCCTGGAGGAGGGGACCTCGGGGGCCCAGGGGCAGGGGCTGCCTGCCTAAGGGCTTCAGGCCAGTGGGAGGAAGTCCCAGCTGATCAAATTCTCTTATTTTTTTAAATTTTAAAAAAATTTTATTATTTATTTATTTATTTATCTATGTGCCGGGTCTCAGTTGCGGCAGGCAGGGGCTCCTGAGTTGCGGCATGCACACTCTTAGTTGCAGCATGTATGTGGGATCTAGTTCCCTGACCAGGGATCAAACCCAGGCCCCCTGCATTGGGAACACGGAATCTTAACCACTGTGCCACCGGAAGTCCCCCGATCGAATTCTTAAAATCTCCTTTTCTTTCTATTTAAACTTTTGTAAAAATATGTGTTCATCATAGAAAACACTGGTTAACAGCAAAGAAGTCACGCGCTTGTTCTTGCCGCTGCTGCCTTCTGTCTGCGTGTGCAACCTCGGATGTGTGGTGTGTCCTGACTGCTGGTTTGTCAATGCTGGTTTGTCAAAACCCCGCCGCCGCCCCCCCCCCCCCGCCCCAGTATGTGGTGAGCACCTGCTGAGGTCATTAAATACTCTTTCCTGGTGACAGTTTGCAAGGCTGCCTGGCAGCCGCCTGCGTGTGTCAGGCCCTCTGTCGGGGTCTCGGATGGAGCCCGGGGGCTGAGTCCCTGGTCCACCGGCTCCTCCTGGGATTCCAGCTCCCCGAGGACCTTGGGGCAGGGGTTCTCCCTTTAGTCCCAGAGAGGTATTGAGGCTGAGGCCTTTGGGTGTGCTTGAGGCTAGGAGGGCGTGTACCTCATCCCAGCCCCCAAGCCACCTGGCGGGGGACCCCCATGGCCACCCTGCTGTGCAGCATGGGCGACAGTAGAGGTAGTTTTGGTTCTGTGTCCACGATGAACCAAAGACACTGGAAAATTGTGTTAATTCTTAGGAGGTGAGGGTTTGGGAGAAAAATGGAGGCTGGAAGGAGGTGGGGAGTGCCAGTGTCGCTGGTGGGTTGGGTTGGAGGGTGCGGTTTTTAGATACAAGCACTCAGGGAAGGCTTCATTCCAGTGGCATTCGCACAAGTTTAAAACACACCAGCGCTGTGTAGATGGTTGGGGGAGGAATGTTCTGGAAGAGGGGGTGGCGAGTGCAAAGGCCCCGAGGTATGTTCTTGGCAGGTGGGGAGCACAAGGAGGCACCCAGGGTGGCTGCGGTGGAATCAAGGCTACCAGGGCTGGGGACAGAGCTTCCCCCGAAGCCCAGGGCTGGGGGCAGCCCGGAGACCGGCAAGGGGTCTTCATACCGATCAGATGAGCACTGGGGGGGACAGAGCGCCCTGGGCGCGTTCGGAAATCCTCAACAACGGGATTGGCCGAGGGAGCTGAGAGTGGGGGTGAGGGGGCGGGTCACAGACTCCGCCCGAATCTCAGCCCTGAAAACTGGAAGGGTGGGGCTGCCACTGGTGGTGGATGGCCCAGGTCCCGGTTTGGGGGACCCCTGCCCACTGTGTCCCAGCTGAGCTGGCAGCTGGCCTCCCACCGGCCACTTGGCTTCCTGGGGTAACAGTCGGCCACCCCAGGCTGATGGCACAGCAGAAAATCGGGATTCGGAATGCATCCCGTGCCTCCACAGCAGGCTCATCTAGAAATAGGAGTCCTTCCGGGAAAGGGACTCCGGAGCCAGTTCGGCAACCCCTCTCGCGGTTTCTGCAGGAAGAGCTCCTTGGCTGGTGGGTGGGCCGTCCCCTCCCCTGCCTCCCTGGGGACTCTGTGGGGTGGGGGACTATTTTTGACACGCCCCCCACAGCCTTGGCGGCCCAGCTCAGATGTTGTGAGACCCCCTCCCCCCATAAATAATTGCCTGGGGCTCTTCGGGCAGGTCTGGGCGCATCTGCAGGTAGCCTACGTGCACCCCAGCCCTCCAATTAGGCGGCCTTTCTCAAGGGCCCCAACCGGGACTCCGGAGGACCAGCCCTCCCTCCACAACGAGCAGGAACTGGCAGCAGCAGCGTGGCGGTTTCAGCAGCCACCTCTTCCTGAGCGCCAGCTCCAGCCCCGGCACTGTGAACCCTGAGAAACTGGTCCCTTGTGTGGAGGGCGCACAGGCTTGGGTGGGGATGGGGGCGTGGCTGAGCAGAGCTGGGGTACGAACCCCGGCCCGGGAGCTCTGGCTTCTGAGCCCGGGCTGCTTTTAAATTCAAATTGTGTTTGCTTTTTAAATAGCCTACCTGAGGCTGCGCTTTGGAATTCAGAAGGTTCTGAAGCAGGGGTGGGCCGACCAGGGCTGGGCCCAGCCCCAGGGCTGCGTGCTCCCTATTGGCAGTCCCCCTACCCCGGCCAAGCCGGGCAGCCACGTGCTCGCCCTCACCGGCAGCTTTCATGGTACAAGGCAGGGTGGGGACGTAGAGGCAGAAACAGTGTGGCTCGCCGAGCTGAAAATATTTACACTCCAGCCCTTTGTAGGGACAGTTTGCCTACTGCTGTCCTAAAGGATTTGCAGTATAAAAAGAGCAGACGCCTTACCTCCCCCGGCTCTAGGGCCGCGGTAGTGGCCAGTTCTGGCACCCACTCTCCCCAGAGGCGGCTCTTGCACAGAACCCCTCCTTGGTTTTGGTTACACGAATAGCAGCCTGAGGTACACACTGGTCTGCACCTGCTCTTTCCACTTAAAATCATCTTGGGGATTAGTCTCTGTTGGAGCACAAAGAGCTGCTTGATTCGTGACTCCCTGTGTTCGCGGGAGCATAGTATTCCTCCACGTGGGGCCTGGAGCCGATCTTCCTTTTTTGGCTGCGCCGGGTCTTAGTTGCAGCACACGGGATCTTTGTTGCGTCATGTGGACTCTTAGTTGCGGCATCCGGGGTCTCGTTCCCTGACCAGTGATCGAACCCGGGCCCCCTGCATTGGGAGCGTGGAGGCTTAACCACTGGACTGCCAGGAAAGTCCCTTGTTTAGTTTTGGTGGGGTTTTCCTTTTTTTTTTGTTTTGGTGGGGGTTTTTTGGCTTCATCAAATTTATTTTTAAATAGAAGTATGATTGCTTACAATCCAATATTAATTCCGGGTATCCAACACAGTGACTTGATATTTTTATTCGTTACAGAATGATCACCACTTCTCAGTGTAGTTTTAAAATTTTAAACATTGAGGTATAGTTTACATACAATGAAATCCACAGATATTTAGTGCGTAACTTGAGTTTTAGCGAATGCATGTGACTGAGTAACCCCAATGCCACCAAATACAGAACATTTCCATCACTGTTAAGTTCCCGAGGGGCCCCCCTACCACGCAGTCCTTGCCTTCCCCCGACCCCCAGAGGCCGCCTCTGTTCTGAGTTCTATCACCATAGATTAGTTTTGCCTGTTCAGTAAGGTGATATAACACACATGCAGCATGTACTTCTCTGCGTCTGCCTTCTTTGGCTCAGCTTTGGGGCTTCAGATTCTTCCGTGTCGATGCATGGACTACAAGTTTTACTGTATGAATGTACCACAGCTTGTCCATTTGTTCTTCTGTTGTGGGCACTTGGGTTGTTTCCAGTTTAGAGCTGCCAGGAATAAATTAGCCAGGCATTCTTGCACAGGTCTTTTTGTAGACATACTTCCATTTATTTGGGAAATAGCTAACAGCAGATTGCTGGTTACAGGGTAAGTGTATGTTTAACTTTACTAGTCATTGCCCAATGGTTTTCCAAAGTGTCTGTACCATGTTACAACCACCCCTACCCCCAGCAGAGAGTCCAGGTTGCTCCAGGTCCTTGTCAACACTTGGAATTGTTGGTCTTGTCATTTTAGCCACTTTAAGTGGACGTGTGGAGGTTTTCAACCAATCTTGCATTCCAGGGCCAGATCCCAGGGGCCCTGACTGTTTGCTAATATTTTGTTAAGGATTTTTTACATCCATGTTCATGAGGGATATTCAGCTGTGTTTTTCCTTTCTTGATGCATTTTTGTCAGGTTTTGGAAGCAGGGTTATGCTGGCCTCGTTAAAATGAGTTGAGAAGTGTCCTTCCTCCTCTAGTTTCTGGAAGAGTTTATTTATTTGTTTTTGGCCGTGCCGCATGTCTTGCAGGATCTCAGTTCCCTGACCAGGGATTGAACCTGGGCCCCAGCAGTGAAAGCCCAGAATCCTAACCACTAGGCCACCAGGGGACTCCCTGGAAGAGTTTATATAAAGTTTATATGGTTTCTTCCTTAAACATCTGATTGAATCCACCAACCTGGACCTGCAGTTTTCTTTGTGGAAAGGTTTTTAATTATGAGTTCAGTTTTTTTTATCTGATAAAAAGCTTTTCAAACTGTCTATATGTTTTGGTGCCAGTTTTGATAGTTGGCGTCTTTGGAAGAGTTTGTTCATTTCACCTAAATTGTCAAATTCATTGGCATGAAGTTACAACCCCCTATTGAAGGCTATAGGATCTGTCCTGATGTCCACCTTTCCTTCATGATAGTTTGTGTTCTCACGATCTTATCGTTCTGTCTAGCTAGGTATGTATCAAAGAACTTTGGCTTTGTTGGTTTTCTCTGTTGTTGGCTTTTTGGTTCATTGACTTCCATCTTTATCTTTAATTTTCTCCCTTCTAATGGCTTTGGCTTTTAGTTTGGGCTTCTTTTTCTAGCTTCTTGTGGAGGAAGCATACATCATTCATTTCAAACCCTTTTCATTCTTTTTTAATAGAAGCATTTAAAGCTATTGCTTTCCCTCTCACAACTGCTTTAGCTGCCTCCCACAAGTTTTGGAGTATTGTATTTTCTCGTTCAGTTCAGAGTGCTTTCTGATCTCACCTGGGGTTCTCAGTACAGTGATGACTGAGAGTGAAGAGCCGGCTCTTCACTGCCAAGGTCTCCGTCCCCGGCAGACTGTCTCGCGACTTCTGCACCCAGTGCTCCATGATGGCGAGCAGGGCTCTGTGTGTGCTGTCCCGGCTGCCCTCCTCACACCTCCCACTGTGAGCCACGCCAGGCTGCTCTGTGACTCTTATTTTGTGCACTTGGAGGTTCACTGCCGGTTCACTTCCGTATCTCCTTGGCTAACCCGTGAGTGCCGGAGGCGGGACCTTGTTCAGCTTGTCCCCATTCCCTCTGGCAGTGCCGTGCTGAGCCTGCTGAGACCTCATTACGTGCGGGGCCTGGGCCGAGTGCTGCATGGTTGGGCACGTGGCTCACCAGATGCCCAGAACAGCCCTGGAAGTTGGGGACAGAGTTGTTGCGGGCATCTCACAGACCTGGAGAAAGTGGCTGGCCCGAGGGCACGTGGCCTGGTGTGCTGCATCCTGCCGGCCCAGCAATGCTCTTCTGCCCCCGCCGAGCAGTTCTCGGTCCTCTTGAGTAGATGCCTGAGCCCCGGAGGGCTGAAGAGGCTGCTGCTCCCCGAGTGGCCCTCAGTGGGGGACATGGTGGGGGGCGTGAGTGCTCCCTGAACCATGGGCTGTGGTTCTCCTTACCCAGGAAGGGGCAGGATCCCCCAAATCCATCCCACCTGGGTGGGGCTCAGCCTCCCGTTTCCTACTTCCCAGTCTGAAGAGGGCCAGGCCTGTAGGAATGACCATGGTTGGCACCCTCGCCAGGGAACAGACGTGACCCTGACCCCAAATTTGTCTCCAGTTCCACAGAATAACGAGAAGCTTCAGGAGAGCCCGTGCATCTTTGCCTTGACGCCCAGACAGGTGGAGCTGATCCGGAACTCCAGGTGCGCTGTGCCCGCCCCCTGCCCGCCGCTGTGGCAGCCCAGGGCAGCCTTCGCCAGGACCGCAGCAGACCCTGGGCTCGGCGTGGCAGGGAAGGGTGGCCCCCACCCCGTGCTCAGGGCCCGCGCGCTCTCACCACCCTTGACCCACAGCCCCAAGGTGGGCCAATCGTCCCCCTTTAACAGAGTCCCCCACTCACTGCTCCGGACATCAGGGTCGGAGCGTTCTCTGTGGGCTGTGGAGCAGCATCCCTGCCCCCACCCCCTCGATGCCAGGAGCCCCCCAGTCGTGGCCACCACAGATGTCCCCAGACATCCCCAGTGTCCCCTGGGGCACAGCCGCTCCGGTGAGCAGATAAGGGACACAGGCTGGCCCCAGGGCTCTGACTCTGCTCTCTGAGGCCTTCAGTCTCCAGCTGAGACACAAGTCACTGTTAGGGCCACCGCTTCTCTGGCACAAGGCCCACACCCACCAACCCTCTTACTATCCGTACCAGCCCCCCATTTTCCAGAGAGAGGCGGTCATTTGCCCAAATCACCCGTGAGTAAATGGCAGGAGAGAACGCTCTAGTCAGTACTCTTGGCCTTCGGTCACCATGGGAAGTAGTGGGTTAGTCCGTCTGGCTGGTCCCCCCGGTGAAGGGTCAGAGGCGGCTGCTGGGCGCTCTCCCGCCATTGACCCTCCCCTCCTCCCCCCGCGCAGAGAACTGCAGCCTGGGGTCAAGGCCGTGCAGGTCGTCCTAAGGTAAGCCCAGGTGTGCTCGGGCCCCGGGGTGGGTGGGGACACGACCCTTGCCCACCTTCCCCTTCCGCACCCTGGGAGGCCCCAGGACCCTCTCTCTTGGACTTCAGTTATGTGGAGTAAATTTCTAAGAGTGGAATTGCTGGTACATAGGGTAGGTTTATGGCTTAAGTTTCAAATATAGAAAAAGCAATTTTACTTTTCTAAGTGTTAATTTCTATTGCTCCTATCAGTACTTGCCTATTGTATGAGTAAACTAAATCTTGCTAGTTCTTTCTTTTGTGAACAAATGTCAAAGTAAATTCTCCATATTCCTTCCCACCCCGTCCCCCCAAAATAGGTTTCTAGGAAATAGGTAGGTAGAGATTTTTTTAAACAATAGGCTTGTAAATATTTGCCCCATGGTAGGTAATATACAAATTACATTTTTTATTGTTTTCTGAATGTGCTACCAGCACATGTGTACACACACACACACACACACACACACACACACGCACCCCACACCCCCACCCCCTTGCTATCTGGCCTTGTCTGTGGGTACGCCAGCATGCATCCCCACTCAGGCCAGATACGGGTCCTGTCACCTCCACCCTCGCCCCCCATCTGTCCTCCCTGCCCCTCCCAGCGGGCCCTCCCCTGCCCGAGGTGCCCGTGGCCCTATGGTCCCCGGTGTCCTTGCAGAATCTGCTATTCAGACACCAGCAGCCCTCAGGAAGACCAGTACCCACCCAACATTGCCGTGAAGGTCAACCACAGCTACTGCTCCGTCCCGGTGAGTGAGCCCCCCTGGCAGCCCCGGATCTGCTGCGGGGGGCGAGGCAGAGAGTGCAGAGTGGGGTGGGGGGGGCACGTGGAACACCTTGTGATGGGCGCAGCCGTGGTGTCTGCTTCCAGGGCTACTACCCCTCGAACAAGCCTGGAGTGGAGCCCAAGAGGCCGTGCCGCCCCATTAACCTCACCCACCTCATGTACCTGTCCTCGGCCACCAACCGCATCACCGTCACTTGGGGGAACTATGGCAAGGTGAGCAGCCCCGGAGCTCCCTCCCTCTGCCGCCCTCCCCTGCCCTCCCCTGCCCACCCCGCCTCCATTGGCGCAGCCCTGACTCCCCTCCCTCCCCCACCCCCAGAGTTACTCCGTGGCCTTGTACTTGGTGCGGCAACTGACCTCCTCGGAGCTGCTGCAGAGGTTGAAGACCATCGGGGTCAAGCACCCGGAGCTGTGCAAGGCACTGGGTGAGCCCCGGGGCTTTTTGCACTGCTGGGTGGGGCTCCCCACGGTCCCTGGGGGTGGCCATGGCTCCATCACTGCTGACCCAATTTGCTGGGCACAAGGCACAGGCCTGGTCCTCAGGAGCTTGTTGCCTGTGTGGGACCTGGACCTCCCCGGGTCCGGCCATCACCCTTGGCGGTTGGGGAGCTCTGGGAGGTCTCTGGAGGATGTAGAAGGAGGAGGGGGAGCCAGGCAGCGAACCATCAGTGCAAAGGCCCTGAGGCAGGGACGGGCCGGGTGTGCCGAAAGCCCCCAGCGAGCTCTATGAATAGGGCGAGGAGAGCCGGGGTTGGTGGGTGAGGAGCCTTGGAGGGCTTGCAGGAAGGGGAAGACCCCAGGTGATCAGCGTTCCAGGCGGGTGCTTCTGGTGGCTGTGCGGGACCGGGAGGGGGTGGGGCCCGCGCTCAGCGGGAGCAGAGGATGGATTCCCAGTTGGAGGCACACGTGATGATGAGGGTCTGGCCCGGAATGCTGAGACCATTGGTTTTTTTTCTTTTTTGTACTTTTAAGAACCAGAAAAAAGGGGGTGGGGATACACAGAGCATTAAAAAACCCCAGAGGAGCCACTCGGACGGGCAGATAGAACCTTCCTGTGTCCTGCTCCGGGGGCTGCCCACCACACAGCGGGGGCTCAGGAGTTCCCTCTCTGGTCGCCTGGAGGCCCTTGCGGGGTGCCTTCTGACTCCATCCTCACTTCGTATCTGGGCAGTGGGGCCTGGCCACGTCACAGTCTGACCAGTGGGGACACTGAGGCCAGTGTGGCAGAGTTAGGGCTCTGTGACCCCAGGACCTCAGCCTAGGCACCCTGCCCTGCCACCTGCCTGTTTCCTCAAATGGCCCTTTCTTCGACCCCCCCCCCACCACCACCTGCCCGCTTGGCAGGTTCAGGCATTGGCACAGGGCTGGGCAGGGCTCATCCAGGCACCCGTGGGCCCCAGGGTGGGGACGGGCATGGGGAGGCCTGGCTTAACTCCTCCGTGACCGGCCTGGAGCCAAGGCCTGGGGCAGTGCAGGGGCCGCGGCAGCAGCCCAGGCCCCTGCTGGGGCGGGCAGGGCCTCCCCTCTGAAGCAAGCCCCCAGCTTCCTTCCCACAGCCAGCTCAGGCTGGGCATCGTGCCTGCTGGGTTGCTGTCTGATTGCAGCCGGGAAGTCCTGTTCTCTGTCTCACTTGAACCCTTTCTGCTGCGTGTGCCCTCCCTCTCTCTATTAGGTAGAGGAGGACCGAGGCCTTGCTTTGAAGCATGATACGCACTGCACCCATCCTCAGCTGCCCAGGGTCTTTTTCAGGGGCCAGGGTCTCTGGGTTTACCATTTATCTGCACCTCTTAGCCAGAGATGGGAGCCACAGGGTGGCTGAGGACAGTAGGGGCATTGAGGGGGTGGGAGGACAAGCTGGCAGGTCACCCTCAACCCTGTGTGGGAGGGGGAGAAAGGCTCTCTGCAGGAGGGGGCGCAGGTGTTGTATCAAGGAGGGAAGGGCAGTCCCATTGTCCAAGACGAGTGCCCTCCACTCTGCAGGGCCCAGGCATGGTCCCGAGCCATCTGGGGATGGAGCTGAACTGCTGCCCCTCTCAGGTTGGTCGGCCAGCCTCCCTGCGCCCCCTGCAGGCCCATCCCCAGGGCTGCAGTGGGCCAGTTTCCTTCCAGGCTTTTTTCCTCCACCTCGTGGGCTCACCGTGCGGTGGCTTTATGGTGGGCGCCCGCTGTCTTCTGATCTGTTAGAGAAGCAGACTCAGACGGTGCAAGGGAGCTGTGCTCGTGGGCTCACTCCGCTCTCTGAGGGTCCCTGGTGAGGCTCTCCTGGCCTTGGGGCTTCCCAGCCCTTGGAGTGGTGCGGGAGGTCCTGGCAGTTTTCATCAGAGCTAACAGTCACAGCAGGTGGCCTACGGCAGCTCTTTGTTGCCTGGATCTTTCCAGAAAAGGGCGGTCTTGTTGGGGGGCTGGCCCCCCTCGTTGTGCACCCAGGTTATTGTCAAAAATAAATGGCTGCTGCTGAGGGCTTTTTTTCTTTTTTTGGCTCCTTTGGGTCTTCGTTGCTGCTCGCAGGCTTTCTCTCATTGCGGCAAGCGGGGGCTGCTCTTCGTTGCGGTGCGCGGGCTCCTCATTGCGGTGGCTTCTCTTGTTGCGGAGCAGGGGCTCTAGGCGTTCAGGCTTCAGTAGTTGTGGCACGCGGGCTTCAGTACTTGTGGCCCACGGCTCTAGAGGGCAGGCTCAGTAGTTGTGGCGCACGGGCTTAGTTGCTCCGCGGCATGTGGGATATTCCCGGACCAGGGCTCGAACCCGTGTCCCCTGCACTGGCAGGCGGATTCTTAACCACTGCGCCACCAGGGAAGTTCCTGCCCAGGGCTTTTTTAACATAGATTCTCCTCATAGTCCTGGGTCCTGGAGCTAAAGCAGGTGTCTCATTGTCCTGGGAGGTGAATATGGGGTGCTCACCGTGTCTAGCTGAGGCGAGCGGTGCTGAGGGTGTTCACTGCTGCCCTCCTGAGCATCTCTGGCTGCTGGGAAAACCTGCCCCTGGGCCCCGCTGACACCGGCCACCCCTTCCCCACAGTCAAAGAGAAGCTGCGCCTGGACCCCGACAGCGAGATTGCCACCACCGGCGTGCGGGTCTCCCTCATCTGCCCGGTGAGTCGGGGTGCGCGGGTTTGTGGGAGCGGCTGGGTGGACAGTGCTCGCCGGGCGGCCGCTCACACCCGTCACCTCCCGCCCCCGCAGCTGGTGAAGATGCGGCTGTCGGTGCCCTGCCGCGCGGAGACCTGTGCACACCTACAGTGCTTCGACGCCGTCTTCTACCTCCAGATGAACGAGAAGAAGCCCACCTGGATGTGCCCGGTGTGTGACAAGCCAGCCCCCTACGACCAGCTCATCATCGATGGGTGAGTCGCTGGGGCACACGGGGGTCCCGCCGCCTGCCAGGCTGTGCTGGGCTTGGCCCCTCGACTGTCTGGGCCTCTGGAAGGAGGAGTGGCGCCATGCAGCTTCTGAGGCCTCCTGGGGCCTCCGGGCTGCCCAGCAGCGCCCTGTGGCAGCTCTGCAAGCCCTGGGCTACAGAGAGGTGGCTGTCAGCCCTGCGGGACTTGTCAGGGCCTTTGCTGTGTGGGTGGCAGTGGCGTAGCTTAGGGTTCAGAAGTGGGTCTCCAGATCCACGAGGTCCACTGTTGCTTGCCACGTCACCTTGCATTTTGTGAGTCTGTTCCTCCCCCATGTAAAATGGGGACCTGAGAAGCCCTAGCTTCCACCCCATTGCACGATTTGGGGAGCTGCTTCTCAAATGGCGTTCAGCAAGGGCTTGGTCACATCCTCCACATAGGAAGGTGAAGGGGACGCACGTCTTCCCAAAACTCTGACCGCCTTCTGTTGGGCCCTTTCCTAGGTGACACCAGCGTGCGGCCAGGCTGTCCCCTTAGCCTAACCAGCAGGCCCTCCCCATGCCGCAGGGGGGACAAGGGAAAAAAGGCCATTCTCCCTGAAAGGGAAACTTTGCTCTGATCTTAAGTTTCCAGAAACTGAGCCCAGCACCTGACTGACTGGCTCCTGCCAGGCGCCAGCCACACCCACTTCTGTCCCCAGAGCTGGGGCTGGGGAAGGGAGCCTGGTGGCCCAGGCAGGAGCAGACCATGGGCCGGCCCTGGACCACCGACTGCATGGCCCCCGCCTGCACACGATGGCCGAGGCGCGGCTGGGGTGTGTGCCACGGGGAAGGGGGTAGCCCTGACCTGCAGTGGCCACATGTGAACTGTCCCCACGGTCGGGTACTCGTCTCCCTCTGGTCACTGCGCTTGAGGTCTGAGAAGCCCTCCCTGCCAGCCGTCCAGGGAGGTGGACCTTGATCATCCTCATCTTACAGATGAGGAGACAGATTCAGAAGGGGTGGCCACCAGCCCAGGCCCCCAGCTCACAGGTAGCCGGGCAAGGACTTCAAACCCAGTCTGACCAGCTTTGAGCCTGGGTCCCATCCCCGGAGGAGCCGAGCAGCCACCCCAATGCTGTCCAGCCTCGGGTGGAGTGAGGAGGCCCCTGGGGCCAGGCACAAGGGCTGGGCCTGAATGGCAGCTCTGTTCCCAGCCTGGCAGCTGTGCAGCCTGGGGCCCGCCTTCCCCCCCCGCCACAGGCCTAGAGCAGGTCACTCAGGCCCGGGTGGTGGTAACTGACAGCTCTAGGGACAGACGGGGCTGGGGCTGGGTAGTGTGACTGTGCCCCACACGGACTGCCATTCCATCAGCCCATGTGGCCTGGGTATAGCCAGGGAGGCTTCCCGGGGGAAGGGTCCTTGAGTCGTGCATTTATTCCACAAGGCTCTGCCACTTGGTTTCTGGCCCTTAGCTAGGTGATTTAGGGGTCCCCAAAAGGACTCCATCCCAGACCCTGCCTTCAGGGAACTCCCAGCTGGACATGTGGGATGGGAGGATCGAGCCAGAGACAGACATTCCTATTGCTTGTGCTCTGCTTGGAGAAGAGGAGCCGTAGAGTAGGGCTTTGGAGGGTGAGTAGGAGTTTTCCAGGTGCAAAGTATGTTTCAGGCAGAGCTGTAGTCATACTGTGGTGACCCTCTGCCGCACTATGGCAGAGCTGTATTCATACTGTGGTGATGGGTCTGGGAGGGGCCCCGCCTGCCACAGAGGGTGTCCTGGACAAGGCCTCCCTCCTGTGTGACCGTGACTGAGGCGGTCAGAGCCACCTGGAGGCAGGTGCAGTGTTGATGTTGAACGAACGCTGGGGGCTCTGGTGTGTCCCTGCTCCCGGCCTGGCATGGGCCCCCGCCCCGAACCTCAGGTCAGAAGGTGCGGCCAGTGCTGTCCTGAAGCCACTTTTGGAGAGCAGGAAGTGGCTCGGCCAGCATCCCACCCCCCGGCCAGGGGAGCAGGGTGGGGCCCAGGAGTCAGCACGCCCTCCTCCCGCCCCCAGGCTCCTCTCCAAGATCCTGAGCGAGTGTGAGGATGCCGATGAGATCGAGTACCTGGTGGACGGCTCGTGGTGCCCGATCCGCGCCGAGAAGGAGCGCAGCTGCAGCCCCCAGTGCCCCATCCTTGTGCTCGGTGAGGCCTCAGCCGGGCTTTGCCCGAGTTTCTGTTCCCAGAGTTTGCTGATTGCTGCGTTTGACTCTATCCCGCCGCGTGGCCCTTTTCTCTGAAACGCGACCGTCCTGGTGGAGTCGGTCCCCCCTGGAGCGGGGCGTCTGAGGCGCTCCGTCCTCCGAGGTGTGCTGCTGCGCAAGGCTGTCCCCGCCCCTCGCCGGCCCCGATTTCCTTGCTCTGCGGGTCACCTGCCATCCTGAGCGTCTGTCCCTGTCTCTCTTCCACAGGCACCTCGGATGCTAATGGGCTCCCATCCACCCCCAACGTCAATGGCGGGGGTGGCGGCGCGCTCGGGGGCGCGGGCGGCGGGGGCGGCGCGGCGGGAGGCGTGGAGAACGGGAAGCCGGGAGCTGACGTGGTGGACCTCACGCTGGACAGCTCGTCGTCCTCGGAGGAGGAGGAAGACGAGGACGAGGAGGACGAGGACGAGGACGAGGAGGGCCCCCGGCCCAAGCGCCGCTGCCCCTTCCAGAAGGGCCTGGTGTCGGCCTGCTGACCGCTGGCCACCGCCGCGACCAGCCGGACACTCGACTTTCCTGGTGCTCACCACGCAGAGGGGCACAGGCGGGCCTCGGGCACAGCGGGAGGAGTGATTTTTTTTTTTTTTTCTTTTTATTGTTGTTCATTTTGTTTTTCCACCCCTTTCCCTGGCTCCTGGCACCTGTACCTCTGGACTCTCCTTTCGGAGGATTAAAAAAAAAAAAAAAAAGTAAAACGACAAAAAAAAAAAAAAAAGTCCCCCCCCAAAAAAAGAAAAACAAACAAAAATCAAACTTAAAAACAAGACAAGCCACCCACACAGCCGCTTCCCCGGCCGGAGTCGGAGCCCGAAGTCAGAGCCAACCCTGGGAAGGGCGGGTGGGCCCAGGACGCCGTGCCCCCCGGACGACCATTCCAGCTGGTGCGAGGGACCGGGCGGTGGGGACGCGGGGAGGACAGCCTCTCCCCCAGCAGCAGCCCCCGACTCTGACGTTCGTCTGTTCCTTTGCTTTCTCTCTCTCTGCAAGCGTGTCCTCTCCTGAGAGCCGGGCGCAGGGAGCGTTTTTTTGTTTTTTTTTTTTTTAGCCGAGAAGCCATGGAGTAGGGGGGGGGAGGGGG
>NC_041215.1:21337580-21348400 GCF_002837175.3 Physeter macrocephalus | reverse complement strand
GCGGGGCCTGGCAGTGGGGGGCGGGGTGGGGCGGGGCGTGGGGGGCCGGGGAGGGTTTAGCCACAGATGTGTTGTATTTTTTGAAAGTGCAATAACTTGGTATTTTGAAGACCCGGCGTGTGGCCAGGACCCCCGGCGGAAGGCGGGGGCCCCAGAGCGCGGCACCGTGTGGCGTGGGGGGGGTCTCAGTTTTCTAGCCAGCTACCTCGGTAACTCCAATTCAGGTTAACTTCCCTACGGAACAGCGCAGGTGTCCACGGACGCCGCCGTCGCCAGCCCCCTCCTCAGCGGGGCAGGGGGGCGCGGCCACTTCCGAGGGGTCGGCAAGGACCTGCCCTGGCCTCTCCATTCGGGGCGGTTCCTTCCCCCTCTCCTTGCTCTTGGGTTTTCCGACGGGTACGAGGCCTGCCCGGCACCCGCTCCCCTGGGAGCCTCACTCTTGTCTTCCAACAGGACTGGGCCTCAGCTCCCTGCCCAGACCCAGGTGGCTCCCGGGGCGGGGGGGGGCATCCAGCGACCACGGGGGCCCACAGCGGCCCCAGACGCCTCCAGGGACCCGCAGCTGGGTGCCCGGCCCCCCGCCCAGCACCCTTGTCCCCCGGAGGCCACATCTGGTTCTCCAGACCTCCTGTGCCCGCCATTCTTTTTGCTTTTTCTTTTCTTCCCCGCACCCCTCACCCCCAAGCCCCAGAATATTTTTTCTTTGTATAAACAGAACTCTCCTAGTCAGGAAGCAATATCATTTCAGGTCTAAAGAAGAAAGGGACATGAATCTGGTCGAGGGCAAATTCAGTTTTACTGTATAAACTCGGTTGTGCAGTTCAGCCCCCCCCTCCGTCTGCACTGGCAGCCGAGGGCCGCTGTTTTCTAATATTTGTATTCTAATTTAATTGTTTTTTAAAAACGCAAATAAAAAAGTCAAGGTGAAGCTACAGCAGCGTCCACTTCTCTGTGCGTCGGGGCCATGGCTGGGAGAAGAGGACAAAACCTGTGCCCTATCCACGCTTCTCCTGGCCTTGTGCTGCATGGCCTTCCGGATTCAGAAGTCACAGCATTTGGTCAAATGAGAAAGATTCCACCTTGAACTGCCAGGTCCAGTGTGTGTCTGCTGGACCGGGCAAGGAATTCAGACAGAGCCACTGAATCCCAGGATGGCCCCTGCTGCCCCCCTGGGTGGCCAAGAAGATACACAAATGGCCAATTATCTCCTTAGAAAGATGCTCGACATCATCAGCCAACAGGGAACTGCACGTCACAACTGCCACCTCACCCCTCACCCCCACTAGGATGGCTAGATGGCGAGGAGGGGGATTAAGTGGGGACCTCGAGCTTGCCGGCTGGAATGTGAGATGGGGCAGCTGTGGTGGGAGAGTCCTGGGCTGGAGTTGCCATCTGACCCAGCAACTCCACTCTTAGGTGTCTACCCCAAGGTCAACGAAAACAGGCTCACGTAAACACTCGTACACACCTGTTCACAGCAGCACGATTCACAACAGCGAAAGGGTTGTTGTGAAACAATAACCCTTTCATTTGGGAAAAACCCAGATGTCTACCGACAGGTAAATGGACACACCACGTGCTCCATCGACCCAGTGGAATACGATTCAGCCTTAAAAAGGAGCAGAGCGCTGAAGCTCGCTACAGTGTGGATGAACCTTGAGGACATGATGGTCAGTGAGAGAAACCAGACAGAAGACCCCATAGCGTGTGATTCCATTTATATGAAATGTCCGGAACAGGCCAATCCACAGAGACAGGGGTTAGAGGTCACCAGGGGCTGGGAGAGGGGGATATGGAGTGACTGCTAGTGGGGAAGGGTTTCTTTGTGGGGTGATGAGTGTTCTAGAACTAGATGGAGGTGATGGTTGCACAATTCTCCGAATATGCAAGAATTCTCTTAGCGGGGGAGGCATGGGAGCCTAACCGAAGATGCCCTCCTGGGCCGAGTGGCTGCAGAACCATCCTTCACCATCATCCGAGGCCTCCAATCTCCCTCTCAGCTGGCTCAAGTCCCCTCGGGGTCTGGCTGTGGAAGCCCTGGTCCCGCCCCCGCCCCAGCCCGAGTCGGAGACCTGGGTCCACGTGAGCACAGACAGGCAAGTGACCTTGCTGCTGATGGAGGACCCCCGTAGCCGCCACTCTGCATCCTCCCCAAGCTCCTGGCAAGGGCTGGCTGGCCCTCCTCTCCCAGGCCGCGGCGTGGCCATTGTGTCCCCTCGGGCCCCCTCCATCACCCCACCCCCACCCCAATCCGCTGGCCCCAGTCTGACTGGGAGACAGACGGGAGGAGGGCTCTTCCATGGCCCTGGAAGTGGCTGTGTGTGGTGAACCCAAACCAGAGGTGGGGCTGCAGCCTAGGACCCCTGTCCCCGGTGAGGGGGCCCCGGCCTGACTTCCCCCGGGAAACGTGGGTGGAAGCAGCCAGTTCGGATCCGGGGTCATGTCAGTGGGGCCCAGCGTGGGGTGGCACCTTGGGGCCCTCTGGCAGACTTGAGGTTCCCGGGCTGAGGCCACCCCAACCCAGGGCCTCCAGAAACCCTGCAGTCGGAGGTGACCAAGGAGGCCGCCCAGCCAGTTCTCCCTGCCCATCCCCATCCTTGCCCTCACCGGCCCTCAGGCCCCTTCCTGGTGCCACCCGCCCATGCCCCGGGGTGTGGGTCACCTCCTCTGTAGGGGCCCCAGGCCTAACACTGCTGGCGACACCCACCCAACCCTGGAAGCCCAGAGGCAGGGTCACTGCATCCAGGCCCCTGCCTCCCAGGCCTGACAGGAAGGGTCAGACTGAGTTTGAAGTCCTCTCCCTGGAACCCAAGTAGGGGGGTCCGGAGTGGTGTGGACAAGGGGCCCAGCCCACAGGGAAGGGGCCCCCAAACCCTCCATCCCCGCTCCCCAGCCTCCCCACCCCCCCAGACAAAACACAAAGAACATCAAAATCAGGCAAATGAGGCAGCAGCGGTCGTAACAGGCTGCGTTTAGTGGTTTTTTTATGTACAAGAAAAATGATTTTTTTTTTGTCTGGTTTTTCATCATCTTTTGTCTTTTTGTTTTTGTTTTTTTTTTGTTTCTTTTATTACTTTTAAAGCTTCTCCCTCCCCACCCCCAAAAAGTGCATTTTTATCAATTTTTTTTTTTAAATCTCCCACGCTTATAAAGACTCTCAAATACAGTCTATGGAATGTCTGCTCTGTGCTCTGTGCCCCCGGTGGGCGCAACCCCCGCCCCCCTCCACCAGGCCTGGCCCCCCAAAGTCCAAGGCACCTCATGTCTGGGCCCGGGTGGGGCAGGGGGGACCCTGGGCATTGGGACCCCTGGCCACAGCCTTCAGGCAGCCCCAGCCAGGGGATGGAGGTCTCCCCAGCCCCCTCCATCTCCTGCCCTGCCCCCCACCCCCCGTGTAAATCTATATATTTAGTGCGAGCTAGTCTTACTCTGAGGTTATGGCTCCTGGGGTGCCCGAGCCCCAGGCCCTGACCCGTCCTGCGCCAGCCAACATCCCCACTCCAGGAAGGCTGCTTCCTCAGCTTAAATAACTTTTTTAAAATAAAACTGCAAATATAAATATCTTTCTTTCTCAAAAAATAGGATTTTTGCTTTTTTTTATTGATTTTTACTTTTTTTCTCCTGCTTTTCCTTTCACTCTCTAGTTTCTTGCCGCCTACAATCCTGGCTGCCTGGACTGCCTTGGTCCTGGAGGAGCCCCTGCCTCTTCTGTCTCATCACATGCCACGAGGCCGTTCCCTCCACGGACAATGGGTCTCAGTAGTGCAAAGACTCCCCAGAAGACTCTTGAAGGGGCTGGGGGACCCCTCCCCCCTACCCAAGACCCCCTCCCCCTTGGAAGGAAGCAAAGGGACAGCCACGTACAAACAGGGTGACAAGACAGGATAGCCATGAGGGGTCTCCTGGGCGAGCCGCCCACGGGGGGCAGACTTTGGTATGGCCCAGGGGAGCCCGGCTGGGCACAGGTCCAGACCCACACCCTTGTCAGGCTGGGCCTGGTCCGGCACTTTACATTCACTGGTTTTTAAGGTTTGTTTTTTTTTGCCTTTTTTTTTTTTTTTTCTCCTAATCTCAAAAGGCCGGCTGGGCACAGGTCCAGACCCACACCCTTGTCAGGCTGGGCCTGGTCCGGCACTTTACATTCACTGGTTTTTAAGGTTTGTTTTTTTTTGCCTTTTTTTTTTTTTTTTTCTCCTAATCTCAAAAGGCGGGGTGGGGATCAAGGTGGGGGGCTAGCCAGGGGGCAGCAGCAAGGGTGCTAATCTCTCTCTCCCGGGTCCTGCAGGCTGGCGACCGCTCCAGGTGAGGGCTCCGGCCCCCACCATCCTGCTGGCCCATTGCCGCAGTCCCAGGACGCCCTCCCACTCCCCCTGCCGGAGCCCCCTCCTGGAGCTCCCCCCGCCTGGACCTCACTCATACACAAGCGCACACACACATTCACGCAGCTTCACCAAGATGATGGAAATAACAATTTCGCTGTTTTTCTTTTTTTCTTTTCTTTTTTTTTTTTTTTTTTGTACCAGGCAGTTAAAAAAAAAAAAACACCCCAAAAAAAGAAACCACAAAAAAAAAACCCAAACAACCAAACAAAAAAACTTTTTGCTGTGTCCTTTCTGACCAGTCAGCACGTTCCCCCTCAAATTTTTTTCTTTTTTTTTTTTTTGTTTGTTTGTTTCCTGAAACGCGAGAATTCAGCAGTATCTTTGGCAACACTTTATCACGACCTTAATTTAAAGAATAAAAATAAAATTGATCCACGTCTATATACAGTATGTGATTGCGCGGAGTTGGGGGCAGGGGCTGGGCTGGGAGGGCGGGGGTCCCGGCTCTGGGCCCATGCAGATGCTGTGGCCCCCGGGGCTGGGCTGGTGGGCAGCAGGAGAGTGGTTAAGGCGGAGTGGGTGGGCAAGGCTGGCGGAAGCTGAGCGCAGAGCTAGGGGTAGGGGTTTAGTGCAATTCCCGAGGAGGTTTGTGTTAAAGTGTGCTCGGCGGGGGTTCAGCCCTTGCCCCCTCTGTAGTCCCAGAGGCCTTAATCCCCCAAGTCTGGTCTCCCCTCACCCGGCCAGGACGACAGCTGTGATTTTTCAGTTGGTTTTATTGCGAGGGGGTGTGTGGGTAGTTGGGGAGAGGCCTGTCCCCTCAGGGAACCTCTCTGGGAGCTGGGGTGGGGTAGGGGTGCAGGTCCCTAGCCTGGGCACTCGAGCTCCCTGTTCGGCTTCCACGGGTGGTTCTCTGAGAGAGCTCGCCCCACGATGCTGGGGTGTGGGCGGGGCCACCCGGCCCTGGGCTCCCCTGCCACCCCCCTCAGGAGGGGGGTTCCTGAGACATCTGGGGGGCTGACGGGCTCAGGGGTGGGGGGAGCAGGAGGAAACAACAAACTGTCCTGTAGAAACAATGATGAAAGTTGCCTTCTTTAAAAGCTTCCCTTTAAAAACAAGAAAGAGATGGGGTCTGTCACAGAACCAAGGGGCACGGGGTGACGGGCCAGCAGCTAGAGGCGGGAAGTGGGGACACCCCCCGCACCTCCGGCTTTTGACGAGGAAGGGTCTCCGCTCAGCAGAGCGTCTATTTACAGGGCCCCACGCTAGGGTTGCATATGCGACGGGGGATGGGTGGGGGGAGGAGGGTGCCCCGGCCTCTGGCGACACGGCCTCCCCAGCCCTGGCCCCAGTCCGTGGCCTGTGGCTCGGTCAACGCCGGGCCTTTGGGGAGCCAGAGGCTCGGGGGAGGCGGGTGCCAGCCCCCAGGTTACAGTCAGTGCCTTTGAGTAAAAAGAGGGGTGCAGTGGGGGGTGGAGTAAGGCCCTGGAGGTGGGGCCCCCTGTCACCCACCTTGGTGGGGATGGCGTATCCAAGATGGCAGCTCCTCGGTGGCCACAAGGAAGGGCGGCCATGTTGGAGGGTGGGGGGACAGCAAGGGTCGGGGGACAAGGGCAGGGAGACGGGATTGCTCTGGCTGGTTGGAAGGCCAGCCCTCTCTCGGGCCCATCCCTGAGCTGGGGAGTCGGTAAGGAGGGTCCCCGCGGACACGGGTGGCCACTGTATGGCTAGCAGGTGAGGAGACGTCTCCAAATCAGAACCCAAAAAGGGACAGAATGGGGGGGGAGGTGCTGGGGGGGGGGGGACACGGCAGAAACACAAAAACCCCGCAGTCCTGCCTGCAAGGCGAGCCCCCGTGGTAAAGCACAAATACCTCAGAAGGCTTCGCCCTCACCCGTGACTTCCTGACCCCCTTCTCACCTCGGGGGAACAGAAGTGGATTCTACGTCTGTGGTGGGTTTCTTTTTTTATTATTTTGTACAAAAATAAATCGACTTTTAGGAATTTGTTTGCTCTCTCTCGCTCTCTCTCTCGCTCTCTCTCTCGCTCTCTCTCTTATTTTATTTTTTTTTTTGTCTTTTTGACTTTTCATAGAAGTTGGTTGCAACTTGTAAACATGTTTTTAAATTAAGAATTAAGATAAAGTGTAGTACCCGTTCTGTTACAAAGTGCCAAGACTTCTATTTGTGGTTGGTTGTCTTGTTGTTTTTTTTTTCCTTTCATTTTTGTAAAATCTTGTTTTTATTGCTTTTGTGACATTGGAACTTCTGGACACTCTCGCTCCCCACATCCCTGCCACCGTGAGACCCTGCGTTCGCTCTGATCTTGGCTCTTTCACCCCACACTGTCGCCTGCTCCTCTGAGGAAAAGTATATTTTATATATATATATATCTATATATAAATTTTGTTTTTAAGGAGGAAAAGAGAAAAAAAAAATCTAAAAAGTGCTTTTAAAAATCGGGACAGGGCTAGAGGAAGGGGAGAGGGTGAAGACAAAAAGTTTCGAATCTCCAAACGTCTCATGGGGTCTGGGGTGGGCCTGGGTTGGGGGACCAAGACGGGGGTGGCAGGGGCGCCCTGAGTGGCGGCCCGCAGGTCCCGCCGGGTTGTAAGTGCCGTGAAGGAAGGCGGCGGGGGCCCTTGGGGAGTCACCCTGGTGCCCTCCCCCACCCCGCTTCCCCGTCTTCTCCCCTTTCTCCACGCCTGGAAATAAATAGATTTGTGTCGCGGTGGCCAGGAGATCCGGGGGACCACAGGCAGGGACAGGAGGCGGGGAGGCAGTCGGGGAGACGGAGGGGGAGACCCCCACTTCGGAAGTGCCCTGAGGAAAGAGGGTGGGGGTGCGGATGGGGCCGTTTTAACGTCCGCTCACAGCGGACACAAATCATTTTTAAGGTCTTATCTCAAAAGACTCTAGAAACCAGCGGGGGCGGGGCAGGGCGAGGAAAAGAAAAGTCGTCGTCGTCCCCCCCACCCCGTCCCCGGCCCACGCCCCCGTGACCACCCTCACCCCTGCCGGGACCTGGGGCCCTGATCGGGCCTCCGATGGGACCCCAGACTCCGAACCGCGGGGCACCCGGGGAGCTCAGAATCCTCGTGTCCCACAAAAACCCCAAGCTGAGCCCCGAAAGCCATCGACGGGGTGGGGGGCAAGCGGGGCTGGGGGTGGGGTGGGGCGAGGGTCCCCGTGGAGGGAGAGAACATCATGAAGGAGAAAAATCTGAGAAAAGCACTACCCTAGATTCTGTGACGCTTCATATATATATATCTGTATATATATATATATATAGATATAGATATCTGTATATAGATTTTCTTTTTTTGTGTTTTTTGGGGGTGGTGGGTGATTTGCTCTCTCTCTCTCTCTCTCTCTCTCTCTCTCTCTCGGGTTTCTGTTTTCTCTTTTTTTGGTTTTCAAGCGAGTCCGGCCGCGAAGCTGCCATCGGCGGTGGCCCCGGCGCCCCCGTCGCCTCCCCCCGCGGCGCCCGCTACATTCAACCTGCCCAGGCCGTCGGGGCTGGCCTCGTCCTCGTCCTCGTCCTCGTCCTTAAAGTGCTTCTCCTGGCCGTTGCGCCGCGTGTCCGGCGAGCCGGGCGGGGCGGGGGCGCCGGGCGGCACAGGTGCCCCCGGGGCGGGGGCGGGGTCGGGGCCCCCAAGCCCGCCACCCCGCACCCGGGGCTTGCGGCCGCGGCGCGAGGGCACGCCGTTGCAGCCGTCCTTCTTGAGGTGTCTGTGCAGGTGGTCGGAGCGCACGAACGTCTTGCAGCAGCTGTCGCACTGGTAGGGGCGCAGGCCAGTGTGGACGCGCATGTGGTTCTTCAGGTCGTAGTTGTGAGCGAACGCCGCCCCGCACTGCTGGCACAGGTACGGCTTCTCGCCCGTGTGCTTCCTCATGTGCACCTTGAGCTTGTCCTGCCTGTGGACGGGCCGAGGGTCAGCCGGCGCCCGGCCGGGCCCCTGCCCGGGATGGAAGCCCCCCAGCCCCCGCCAGCCTCGGCGCAGGGAAACCGGGACCCTCGGCGCGCACGCCGTTGCAGCCGTCCTTCTTGAGGTGTCTGTGCAGGTGGTCGGAGCGCACGAACGTCTTGCAGCAGCTGTCGCACTGGTAGGGGCGCAGGCCAGTGTGGACGCGCATGTGGTTCTTCAGGTCGTAGTTGTGAGCGAACGCCGCCCCGCACTGCTGGCACAGGTACGGCTTCTCGCCCGTGTGCTTCCTCATGTGCACCTTGAGCTTGTCCTGCCTGTGGACGGGCCGAGGGTCAGCCGGCGCCCGGCCGGGCCCCTGCCCGGGATGGAAGCCCCCCAGCCCCCGCCAGCCTCGGCGCAGGGAAACCGGGACCCTCGCGGAAAGGTGGGCTGCGGCAGGGGGCGACCCCGTTTTGCGGGGAAAGAGGGTGCGGGTCCCCATTCTGAGAACAGCACCAAGGAACCCGCAAAGGTGTGAAAAGGGCCTTAGACCCCGCTCGCTGTGTGGCTACAGGGAAATGGCTGAACCTCTCTGAAACCCAATTTTTTTTTTTTGTTGTTTGTTTGTTTGTTTTTTTTTTGGCCGCACTGCGGGATCTTAGTTCGCCCACCAGGGAATCAAATCCATGCCCCCTGCAGTGGAAGCGCAGAGTCTTAACCACTGGACCACCAAGGAATTCCCACTGAAACCCTTTTCTTATGCATAGGAGGAGGAAGATAACAGGCCTCCCTCCCACCTGGGGCTCTGCCCAGTGGCAGGTGCATGGCTTCACACTACAGGCATTTACTGAGCACCTGCTGCATACCAGACCCTGTTCCAGGTGCTGAAAATGCTACAGGGAACAAGGAGGAATGCCGGAGTATTTGGTAACAGAGAGGGTTAAGCTGTCCTGGTTTTAGCACTGAAAGTTCTGTGTCCTGGGAAACCCCTCAGTCACTGAAAATCCAGGGCAGCTGGTCACAGTAGTAACCAAGTCCCCACCCCAGGGACCCCACCCCCTACCCCCAGTTCCTGCCAGATCTCCCCTCACCTCTGCCTCACTCTGCTCTGGCCACACTGGCTTCCTGGCTGTCATCCCAACATGCTGATAACTATGAGCCTACCTCGGGGCCTTTACACATGCTATTCTGGCTACCTGGAGCACTTTTTTCCCCTCCCAGATCTTCACAGTTGAATTTCAGCCCAAACGTGATCTCCTCAGAGAGGCCCTCCCAGACTCCCTCACCACCAGTCCTTCATGCCACCGCCTTTGTTTCTCATCTGTCTCCCTGACTGGACTGTGAGCCCTGAAAACAGGGACTGGGTGTGATTCCAGGGCCCCTCCATGCCCATCTCACCCCACAGGGAACTGTGTGGACCGGGCTCAGCCTGGGACCTTTGGCCCACAAAGCTGGTCACCATATCAGTTCTGGGGTGACTATGGCCCAGGTGTTGCTCTGTCCCCCTGAGTCCTTGAAATTTGGCTGGTCCAGGGTGAGATGCACAAGAAGTGCAAAAGGCACCCCAGATTCTGAAGATTCCGTTTGCTCAATGTACTGTAAAATATCTCATTTATAATTTTGCTTATTGATCACATATTGAAATGGAACTACTGCATTATGTAAAATATGATTTAAATTACTTTCACCTGTTTCTTTTACTTTTTAAAAATGTGGCTGCCAGAAAATGTAGAGTCACAGAGGTGGCTCACATGATATTTCTATTGTACTATGCTGGTCCATAGTGATGGGGGTGGATTCCTGCCTGGAATCCACAAGGCAGGGGCAGGGACCTGGGTCTCCAGAGCTCTGGCTAGAATCTGACCTGCTCCTTGCTGCAGACTCTTATGCTCCACTGAATCACTCGGGGTCTCTCCCTTCTGATGCCCACAAGACTGAGAGCTTCTTCAGTGCGAGGACTAATAAACTCCTACTCATCCTCAAAGCCCCACCTGAAATACCCCTCCTCCTCCAGGAAATCTTTCCCAACCCCGAGACAAAGGCCTGCACCCCCCTCCCCCCAGGCTCTTTCAGTCCCAAGTCCCTCCCTCTGGCACCTCCTACAGAGCTGGTGTCCCTGCTTGGCCTAACTTTTCTATGGCTTCTTACTGTTCTGAGGATCAAGACCTGGCCCATTGCAACCAGACCCCCTGCCTATTCTCTGGCCTCATTACACCCCCACGTGAGCCAGCAGAACCTGGGCCACAACAAACTCATCGCTCCCTGGATTAACTTGAGCTGTTACCAGAAAGAGGATGGCAATGGCCAGGCACTTCCCGCCACCCCTCACCCCGCCTCCTCAGAGCCGGCTAACATCGTCTCCCAGTTGCCCCGCTCAGAACCTGGGCCAGGTCACAGAGGGAACAGGAGGGACTCGGATTGTTCTAGCACTGTACAGAGATGTCCCTAGCTGAGGCTTGGAGGCTCAGAGAGGGGAAGTGACTTGCCCTGAGTTGCACAGAGGGTTGGGGGCTGTCCCAATGTGGGGTGGGGGTGGAGGAAGCCCCAGTTTCATCACCTCAAGCCCCGGCCTGGGTAATTATAGCCCCAGCCGC
>NC_041215.1:21328780-21337080 GCF_002837175.3 Physeter macrocephalus | reverse complement strand
AACTCTGAGGACCCTGGCTATTTGGAACTTTGGTCATCGTACGAAAAATGAGTCAAAGTGGCAGCTTGTTCAATAAGAGATACTTCAAAAAGAATGGAGACTGATGTTGAGATCAATATTTTCAGAAAAGTAAAGTAGGATGGAACTGGGTGAGATGCACATTCCCAAATGCTCCCTTTGTAAGAGGAGCTACAGAAAGACTTCCCAAGTGGGCAAGGATGGATGAAAACTCCAAGAGGGAAGCCAGGTTAATGACAAACATCATCTTCTCAAAGAGTCATGCTTCTAACAGGTATGTCCAAATATCGCTCCCTGATCCAGAACCTTCTCCTCCCGAGAGGTGTGCCTTCCTGGTGATTGCAGGCACAGAGGCCCTAGACGAAACCTATCTCCACTGACCCAGCTGCCACTGGGAGATCAGATGGTACGTGGCTGCTGTCTTGCTCACGGAGAAAAGCTCCTCATGGAGAGGATGAAGGACAACAAGCCATCCATGAGATGGGCCAATTCTCTGGTCTTCAAGTCACTGACAATGGATAAGTGTGGGTTTAACTGCAGCAAAATTATCACATAAAATGTATACTAATCATAGTGTAACTTTTACAGGGTGAAAACCATAACGCTGCTCCCACTGCCCTAGGTGACACTGCAGACTATGCTCACATTTATAAAATTCGGGACCCTCAGGATTCTAATCAAGAGTGACAAAAAGTCAATCAATACAGTAAACTTTGTTTTCATGGAAAAGCTACCTGACCCTAGGTAGGTTTCATGAAAGGTTGGACTGTGTCTGTCTTTTTTTCCAACATGTTCCCATCCTTGTCCCTAATAAGAAAGGACAATTGTAAGAAATATTTGTTCCCTAAAGACTAAGTGCAGGAAGGAAGCCATCCTCACCCACGGAGGCCAGGTTCCTGAAGGTCTCCAGCATCACGTCTCTGTAGAGCTTCCTCTGAGCCGGGTCCAGCAAAGCCCACTCCTCCACGGTGAAGTTCACAGCCACGTCCTCAAAGACCACTGAGTCCTGAAACAGCCACAGGTTCTATGTCAGCAAGGCTCCCTCTTCATCCCCGTGTGTGGGAGGATGGGGAGGCTGACAGTCGGGAACTGGACTCAATTCCTAGAACTCCTGAGCTTACACTCTTGTGGGAAATGAACACACACAAGCCAATCAAATGCATTTTACTCAGTGATGGTAAGTGCTGGAAACTGAAGCAAAGTGTAACAGCAATACCTGATAAATACTCACACACACATAATTAGAAAGAATTGTTTTTACTGAAAGAGTATATCCTAAGGTATGGTAAAGACTGAAAAATGAAATCATCATTCAGATAACATGGAAATGGATACCTGGCTTGGTCAAAAGTTATTACTGCCTTGTCACCTCCAAGAACCGGAAACAGAACGTCAGTGCTGCTGGATCTGAATAACGCTTAACTTGAAGGCAACAGCAGCAGGGAGTCTGGTCTAGCCCCCTCATATCTGACAAAGGAAGAGATACGACCCCCTGCCAGGATGAGATGGACACTAGGGGTATACAGGCAGTCCAGGGCCCAGGGCCTGGCACATCCACTGGGTAAGAAAAGGCCTGGTTCCTCAGGAATCTGTCAAGCCAGCAGGGCCTCTCAAATAAATAACAGAGTGCTCGGAATTCAAGGAAGAGGCCCCACAAACAAGAGCTGTTGAAAGATCTGATGGTAATGGAGTCAAGTTGACTTTAACAGGGAGAAAAAAGAACCTAGTTATTATTTTTAGAGAAATATTGGGGACTTGCCAGGTGGCACAGTGGTTAAGAATCTAACTGCCAATGCAGGGCACATGGGTTTGAGCCCTGGTCCCAGAAAATCCCACATGCCGCGAAGCAACTAAGCCCATGCATCACAACTACTGGACCTGTGTGCCACAACTACTGAGCCCACGTGCCTCAGCTACTGAAGCCTGAGTGCTCCAGGGCCCATGTGCCGCAACTGCTGAGTCCACGTGCTACAACTACTAAAGCCTGTGCACCTAGAGCCCGTGCTCTGCAACAAGAAGCCACTGCAATAAGAAGTCCACACACCTCAAAAAAGAGTAGCCCCTGCTCACCACGACTAGAGAAAGCCCACCTGCAACAACGAAGACCCAACACAGCCAAAAATAAATAAAAATTTTTAAAAAAATAAATATGGGACCACACTGTGCTGATGATATAAAGAGAGAGACAATGACAAAATTAAAAATTAGAGATTTTTTAAAACAAAAAATATGGTCTCAAAATCTGAAGGAAAAAAATATCCCCACATCAGCTACAAAGAAGGCAAGGTTACTTCAACTAGGGTTGCAACTGGGTTTGCTAATCACACACCTGATGAGAGGCTTGTATCAGAAATATATTTTAAGGACTCATATAACAACAATAAAAAAAACAAAAGATAAGAATATAAAAGACAAATAATACAGTTAAATAATAGGGCAATAAATGTGAATAGACAATTCTCCAAAGAAGATATACAAATGGCCAATAACCATATGAAAAGAGGCTCAATAGCATGAGTAATTGGTGATCCATATACAAAATTGAATTGTGGAGAGACATTTCCCAAGCCCTTCTATGAGGCCTGTATTACCCTGATACCAAAACAAGAAAAAGACATCACATGTAAAGAAATCTACAGAGCAGTATTCCATATAAATATAGACAAAAAAATTTCTCAACAAAATATCCACAATCCAAATCTAGAGAAATATAAAAAGTATTAAACACCATCACCAAGAGGGATTTATCCCAGGAATAAAATGTTTGGTTCAAAGAAACAAAGTATTGGTATCATATACCTTACTAACAAAGAACAAAAACCATATGATCACCTCAATAGACTCAGGAAAAGTATCTGTCAGAACATCACCTTTTCATGATGTTCTTCTCTAACTGGAAAAGACCACAACTAGAAATATAAAAACCAGAAAGGAAAAGTTTCACTGGTAAAGTCAAAGATAAAGTAAAGGTAGTAGATCAACCACTTACAAACCTAGTAGGAAAGTTAAAAGACAAAAGTAGTAAATTTATCTATATCCACAATAAGTAGTTAAAGAATACAGAAAACAACATATGTAAAATATGATACAAAAAATATTAAAGGACTTCCCTGGGGGTGCACTGGTTAAGAATCCACCTGCCAATGCAGGGGACACGGGTTCGTGCCCTGGTACTGGAAGATCCCACATGCTGCAGAGCAACTAAGCCTGTGCACCACAACTACTGAGCCTGTGCTCTAGAGCCTGCGAGTGACAACTACTGAAGCCCGCGTGCCTGGAGCCTGTGCTCTGAAACAAAAGAAGCCACTGCAATGAGAAGCCTGTGCACTGCAATGAAGACCCAATGCAGCCAAAAATAAATAAATAAAGGTCAAAAAATTAAACACAAGGGGGAAGACTAAAAATGCAGGGCTGTTAGAACTTAAGGTAATCATGTATATAGAGAGATTGCTATGTATAAACCTCATGGTAACCACAAACTAAAAATCTATAATAGATACATACAAAAGAGAAAGTAATCCAGACATAACACTAAAGATAGTCATAAAATCACAAAACAGCAAAAGAAGAGTAAAGGACAAAAAAAGCTATAAAAACAAACAGAAAGCAATTAACAAAATGGCAATAAGTACACACCTATCCATAATCACTTTAAAGTAAACGGACTAAATGCTCCAATCAAAAGACATAGAGTGGATCCACCACAGGGCAGACAGCAGAAGCAAGAAGAACTATAATCCTGCAGTCTTTGGGATGAAAACCACATTCACAGAAAGAATGACAAAATGAAAAGACCGAGGACTCTGTACCAGAAGAAGGAACAAGATAAAAGCCCAGAAAAACAACTAAATGGGTGGAGATAGGCAACCTTCTAGAAAAAGAATTCAGAATGATAGTGAAGATGATCCAGGACCTCAGAAAAAGAATGGAGGCAAAGATCGAGAAGATGCAAGAAATATTTAACAAAGACCTAGAAGAATTAAAGAACAAACAAACAGAGATGAACAATACAATAACTGAAATGAAAAATATACTAGAACGAATCAATAGCAGAATAACCAAGGCAGAAGAATGGATAAGTGACCTGGAAGACAGAATGGTGGAATCACTACTGAGGAACAGATTAAAGAAAAGACAAATGAAGACAGCCAGAAACCTCTAAGACAACATTAAATGCACCAACATTCACATTAAAGGGGTCCCAGGAGGAAAAGAGAGAGAGAAAGGACCCAAGAAAATATCTGAAGAGATTATAGTCAAAAACTTCCCTAACATGGGAAAGGAAATAGCCACCCAAGTCCAGGAAGCATAGAGAGTCCCAGGCAGAATAAACCCAAGGAGAAACACGCTGAGACACACAGTAATCAAATTTACAAAAATTAAGGACAAAGAAAAATTATTAAAAGCAACAAGGGAAAAAGGACAAATAACATACAAGGGAACTCCTGTAAGGTTAACGGCTGATTTCTCAGCAGCAACTCTACAAGCCAGAAGGGAGTGGCACGACATATTTAAAGTGATGAAAGGGAATAACCTACAACCAAGATTACTCTACCCAGCAAGGATCTCATTCAGATTTGACAGAGAAATCAAAAGCTTTACAGACAAGCGAAAGCTAAGAGAATTCAGCACCACCAAACCAGCTCTACAACAAATGCTAAGGGAACTTCTCTAAGTGGGAAACACAAGAGAAGAAAAGGACCTACAAAACAAACCCAAAATAATTAAGAAAATGGTAATAGGAACATATATATTGCATTATTAAAAGCAACAAGGGAAAAAGGACAAATAACATACAAGGGAACTCCTGTAAGGTTAACGGCTGATTTCTCAGCAGCAACTCTACAAGCCAGAAGGGAGTGGCACGACATATTTAAAGTGATGAAAGGGAATAACCTACAACCAAGATTACTCTACCCAGCAAGGATCTCATTCAGATTTGACAGAGAAATCAAAAGCTTTACAGACATGCGAAAGCTATACAACAAATGCTAAGGGAACTTCTCTAAGTGGGAAACACAAGAGAAGAAAAGGACCTACCAAACAAACCCAAAATAATTAAGAAAATGGTAATAGGAACATACATATTGCTAAGTACTTTAATGTGAATAGATTAAATGCTCCAACCAAAAGACACAGACTGGCTGAACAGATACAAAAACAACACCCATATATATGCTGCCTATAAGAGACACACTACAGAACTAGGGACACATACAGACTGAAAGTGAGGGGATGGAAAAAGATATTCCATGCAAATGGAAATCAAAAGAAAGCTGGAGTAGCAATACTCATAGCAGGTAATATAGACTTTAAAATAAAGACTGTTACAAGAGACAAGGAAGGACACTACATAATGATCAAGGGATCAATCCAAGAAGAAGATATAACAATTATAAACATATATGCAGCCAACGTAGGAGCACCTCAATACATAAGGCAAATGCTAACATCTATAAAAGAGAAAATCGACAGTAACACAAAAATAGTGGGGGACATCAACACCTCACTTACACCAATGGACAAATCATCCAGACAGAAAATTAATAAGGAAACACAAGCTTTAAATGACACAACAGACCAGACAGATTTAACTGATATTATAGGACATTCCAATTGAAAACAGCAGATTACACTTTCTTCTCAAGTGCACACGGAATATTCTCCAGGATAGATCACATCTTGGGTCACAAATCACGCCTTGGTAAATTTAAGAAAACTGAAGTCGTCATCAAGCATCTTTTCCGACGACAATGCTATGAGATTAGAAATAAATTACAGGAAAAAAAAACGTAAAAAACACAAACACATGGAAGCTAAACAATATGCTACTAAATAACCAAGAGATCACTGAAGAAATCAAAGAGGGAGTCAAAAAATAGGTAGAGACAAATGACAATGAAAAAACGATGATCCAAAACCTATGGGATGCAGCAAAAGCAATTCTAAGAAGGAGGTTTACATCAATAAAACTAAAAGCTGGTTCTTTGAGAAGATAAACAAAATTGATAAACCTTTAGCCAGACTCATGAAGAAAAAGAGGGAGAGGACTCATATCAATAAAATTAGAAATGAAAAAGAAGTTACAACAGACACCGCAGAAACACAAAGCATCATAACAGACTACTACAAGCAATTCTATGACAATAAAATGGACAACCTGGAAGAAATGGACAAATTCTTAGAAAGAGGGGCTTCCCTAGTGGTGCAGTGGTTGAGAATCCGCCTGCTAATGCAGGGGACACAGGTTTGAGACCTGGTCCCGGAAGATCCCACATGCCGCAGAGCAACTAAGCCCGGGCACCACAACTACTGAGCCTGTGCTCTAGAGCCTGTGAGCCACAACTACTGAGTCCGCATGCCACAACTACTGAAGCCCGTGAGCCTAGAGCCCATGCTCCATGAGAGAAGCCACCGCAATGAGAAGCCCGCGCACCGCAATGAAGAGTAGTCCCCACTTGCCGCAACTAGAGAAAGCCACGTGCAGCAACAAAGCCCCAATACAGCCAAAAAAAAAAAAAATCTTAGAAAGATATAACCTTCCAAGACTGAACCAAGAAGAAATAGAAAATATGAACAGACCAATCACAAGTAATGAAATTGAAACTGCGATTAAATATCTTCCAACAAACAAAAGTCCAGGACCAGATGGCTTCACAGGTGAATTCTATCAAACATTTAGAGAAGAGCTAACACCCATCGTTCTCAAACTCTTCCAAAAAACTCAGAGGAAGGAACACTCCCAAATTCATTCTACAAGGCCACCATCACCCTGATACCAAAACCAGACAGAGATACTACAAAAAAAGAAAATTACAGACCAACATCACTGATGAATACAGATGCAAAAATCCTCAAGAAAATACTAGCAAACAGAGTCCAACAACACATTAAAAGGATCATACACCATGATCAAGTGGGATTTATCCCAGGGATGCAAGGAGTCCTCAAAATATGCAAATCAATCAATGTGATACACTATATTAACAAATCAAAGAATAAAAACCATATGATAATCCCAATAGATGCAGAAAAAGCTTCTGACAAAATTCAACACCTATTTATGATAAAAACTCTCCAGAAAATGGGCATAGAGGGAACCTATCTCAACACAATAAAGGCCATATATGACAAACCCACAGCAAACATCATCTTCAATGGTGAAAAACTGAAAGCATTTCCTCTAAGATCAGGAACAAGACAAGGATGTCCACTCTCGCCACTATTATTCAACATAGTTTTGGAAGTCCTAGCCATGGCAATCAGAGAACAAAAAGGAATAAAAGGAATTCAAATTGGAAAAGAAGATGTACAAGTGTCACTGTGCACAGATCACATGAAACTATACATAGAAACTGCTAAAGATGCCACCAGAAAACTACTAGAGCTAATCAGTGAATTTGGTAAAGTTGCAGGATACAAAATTAATGCACAGAAATCTCTTGCTTTCCTATACACTAACAACGAAAGATCGGAAAGAAAAATTAAGGAAACAATCCCATTCACCACTGCAACAAAAAGAAAAAATAACTAGAAATAAACCTACCTAAGAAGGTAAAAGACCTGTACTCAGAAAACTATAAAACACTGATGAAAGAAATCAAAGATGACACAAACAGATGGAGAGATATACCATGTTCTTGGATTGGGAGAATCAGTACTGTGAAAATGACTATATTACTCAAAACAATCTACAGACTCAATGCAATCCCTATCAAATTACCAATGGCATTTTTTACAGAACTAGAACAAAAAATCTTAAGATTTGTATGGAGACACAAAAGACCCCAAATAGCCAAAGAAAACTTGAAGGAGAAAAACGGAGCTGGAGGAATCAGACTCCCTGACTTCAGACTATACTACAAAGCTACAGTAATCAAAACAATACAGTATTGGCACAAAAACAGAAATACAGATCAATGGAACAGGATAGAAAGCCCAGAGATAAACCCATGCACATATGGTCACCTTATCTTTGATAAAGGAGGCAAGAATATACAATGGAGAAAAGACAGCCTCTTCAATAAGTGGTGCTGGCAAAACTGAACAGCTACACGTAAAAGAATGAAATTAGAACACTCCCTAACGCCAAACACAAAAATAAACTCAAAATGGGATTAGAGACCTAAATGTAAGGCCAGATACTATAAAAGTCTTAGAGGAAAACAAAGGCAGAACACTCTATGACATAAATCACAGCAAGATCCTTTTTGACCCACCGCCTAGAGAAATGGAAATAAAAATAAAAATAAATAAATGGGACCTAATGAAACTTCAAAGCT
>NC_041215.1:21326940-21328368 GCF_002837175.3 Physeter macrocephalus | reverse complement strand
GATAAAGAAGATGTGGTACATATATACAATGGAATATTACTCAGCCATAAAAAGGAATGAAATTGGGTCATTTGTTGAGACATGGATGGATCTAGAGACTGTCATACAGAGTGAAGTAAGTCAGAAAGAGAAAAACAAATATCGTATTTTAACACATATATGTGGAATCTAGAAAAATGGTACAGATGAACCCATTTGCAAGGCAGAAATAGAGAAACAGATGTAGAGAACAAACGTATGGACACCAAGGGGGGAATGTGTTGGGGGGGGTGATGGTGGAATGAACTGGGAGATTGGGATTGAAATATATACACTGATTTGTATAAAATAGATAACTAATAAGAACCTACTGTATAAAAAATAAAATTTAAAAAAATTAACAAAATGAACAAAAAAGAATGACTCACATTCTGGTGAGATTTTTTAAAAATTTTTTAAATGAAGAAATATCAGTTAGAGAGAAAAAAATCATTAAAAAAAGAAAAGACACAGAGTGTCTGAATGGATACAAAACCAAGACCCATATATATGCTGCCCATAGGGACTCACTTCAGATCTAAAGATACACAGATTAAAACTGAGGAGATGGAAAAAGGGATTCCACACAAATGGAAACAGAAAGAACGCTGGAATAGCAATACTTAGACAAAACAAACTTTAAAACAAAGATTGTAACAAGAGACAAAGAAGGACATTATTTAATGATAAAAGTATTGATCCAACAAGAAGATATAACATTTGTAAATATATATGCACCCAACATAGGAGCACCTAAATATATGATGCAAATATTAAGAAACATAAAGAATGAAACTGACAGTAACACAATAGCAGGGGACTTTAACACCCCACATACATCAATGGACAGATCATCCAGACAGAAAATCAGTACTGAAACACTGGCTTTAAACAACGCTAAAGATGCCACCAGAAAACTACTAGAGCTAATCAGTGAATTTGGTAAAGTTGCAGGATACAAAATTAATGCACAGAAATCTCTTGCTTTCCTATACACTAACAACGAAAGATCGGAAAGAAAAATTAAGGAAACAATCCCATTCACCACTGCAACAAAAAGAAAAAATAACTAGAAATAAACCTACCTAAGAAGGTAAAAGACCTGTACTCAGAAAACTATAAAACACTGATGAAAGAAATCAAAGATGACACAAACAGATGGAGAGATATACCATGTTCTTGGATTGGGAGAATCAGTACTGTGAAAATGACTATATTACTCAAAACAATCTACAGACTCAATGCAATCCCTATCAAATTACCAATGGCATTTTTTACAGAACTAGAACAAAAAATCTTAAGATTTGTATGGAGACACAAAAGACCCCAAATAGCCAAAGAAAACTTGAAGGAGAAAAACGGAGCTGGAGGAATCAGACTCCCTGACTTCAGACTATACTACAAAGCTAC
>NC_041215.1:21322754-21325696 GCF_002837175.3 Physeter macrocephalus | reverse complement strand
GGTGGTGTGATGAATTGGGAGATTGGGATTGAAATATATACACTGATTTGTATAAAATAGATAACTAATAAGAACCTACTGTATAAAAAATAAAATTTAAAAAAATTAACAAAATGAACAAAAAAGAATGACTCACATTCTGGTGAGATTTTTTAAAAATTTTTTAAATGAAGAAATATCAGTTAGAGAGAAAAAAATCATTAAAAAAAGAAAAGACACAGAGTGTCTGAATGGATACAAAACCAAGACCCATATATATGCTGCCCATAGGGACTCACTTCAGATCTAAAGATACACAGATTAAAACTGAGGAGATGGAAAAAGGGATTCCACACAAATGGAAACAGAAAGAACGCTGGAATAGCAATACTTAGACAAAACAAACTTTAAAACAAAGATTGTAACAAGAGACAAAGAAGGACATTATTTAATGATAAAAGTATTGATCCAACAAGAAGATATAACATTTGTAAATATATATGCACCCAACATAGGAGCACCTAAATATATGATGCAAATATTAAGAAACATAAAGAATGAAACTGACAGTAACACAATAGCAGGGGACTTTAACACCCCACATACATCAATGGACAGATCATCCAGACAGAAAATCAGTACTGAAACACTGGCTTTAAACAACACATTAGGTCAGATGGACTTTAAATTATACACACACACACACACACACACACTATAGTTTTTACATATAAAACATTCCATCCAAGAGCAGCAGAATACATATTCTTTTCAAGTATACATGGTACATTCTCCAGGATGCATCACATGCTAGACCATGAGTCTCAATACATTTAAGAAGAATGAAATCGTATCAAGCATCTTTCCCAACCACAACAGTATGAGAAATATATTCTTATATACATACATATAAGAACAGCAAAAACCCCACAAAAATGTGGAGGCTAAACAACATGCTATTAAACAACTAATGGTTTATTGAAAAAATCAAAGAGGAAATAAAAAGATACCTGGAGATAAGTGAAAATAGAAACACAATGTTCCAAAAATCTATGGGATGCAGCAAAAGCAGTTCTAAGAGAGAAGTTCATGGTGATACATCCTACCTCAGGAAACAAGAAAAACCTCAAATAAACAATCTAACCTTACACCTAAAGAAACTAGAAAAAGAATATCAAGCAAAACCCAAAGTTAGTAAAAGGAAAAATGTAATAAAGATCAGGGCAGAAATAAATGAAATAGAAACTAAAAAAAAACAACAAAAAAGATCAATGAAATGAAGAGCTGGGAGAAAAGACAGCCTCTTCAATAAGTGGTGCTGGCAAAACTGAACAGCTACACGTAAAAGAATGAAATTAGAACACTCCCTAACGCCAAACACAAAAATAAACTCAAAATGGGATTAGAGACCTAAATGTAAGGCCAGATACTATAAAAGTCTTAGAGGAAAACAAAGGCAGAACACTCTATGACATAAATCACAGCAAGATCCTTTTAAATATATAAACAGCTCATGCAGCTCAATATTAAAAAAACAAACAACCCAATCCAAAAATGGGCAGAAGACCTAAATAGACATTTCTCCAAGGAAGACATACAGATGGCCAAGAAGCACATGAAAAGCTGCTCAACACCACTAATTATTAGAGAAATGCAAATCAGAACTACAATGAGGTGTCGCCTCACACCAGTTAGAATGGGCATCATCAGAAAATCTACAAACAACAAATGCTGGGGGGAGTGTGGAGAAAAGGGAACCTTCTTGCAATGTTGGTGGGAAAGTAAATTGATACAGCCACTATGGAGAACAGTATGGAGGTTCCTTAAAAAACTGAAAAAAGAATTACCATATGACCCAGCAATCCCACTACTGGGCATATACATGCACCCCAGTGTTCATTGCAGCACTATTTACAATACCCAGGTCATGGAAGCAACCTAAATGACCACTGGCAGACGAATGAATACAGAAGATATGGTACATATATACAGTGGAATATTATTCAGCCATAAAAAGGAACGAAATTGAGTCATTTGTGGAGACGTGGATGGACCTAGAGACTGTCATATAGAGTGAAGTCAGAAAGAGAAATACAAATAGCGTATATTAACACATATATGTCGAATCTAGAAAAATGGTACAGATGAACCCATTTGCAAGGCAGAAATAGAGAAACAGATGTAGAGAACAAACGTATGGACACCAAGGGGGTAAAGTTGGGGGTGGTGGTGGTGGGATGAATTGGTAGATTGGGATTGACATATATACACTAATATGAATAAAATGGATAACTAATAAGAACCTGCTATATAAAAAAATTTTTTTAAGTAAAAAGAAAAACCAGAGCTACCTTTCCCATAAAACACCTTCATCAAATTGAGTCCATTTGCAAAAAAAAAAAAAAAAAAAAAAGGGAAGTTATGGAAAAGCCTCAAAGGGGTAGAGGAAGAAACTGTGTACATGCGTCAGACCCTTCACTTCTACCGGCAGAGCTGAAGACAGAAAGCAAAAATTACTAAGCCAGGAATGCATAAAAGGGTCCCAGTCCTGCTGCACATCAAACAGATATTGTATAAACATTTTTAGAGCAGCCTTCCCTTGCTCCAAACAAGCAAAAACCTAGGGCTCAAAAGTATCCTGTGGCTCTACCTACCTCTGCTCCGGCAACACTGGCCTGCTGTAGAGGACTTTTGGAAATTCTGGGAATATGGACAAAAATCCCAAAACGTGACCAATAATTACTTTCTTATGTCCTTGAAAAGTGGGGGCTAAACGTCTGAATTAATTTGACTTTAAAACATGAGTGGTGTGATAATTCTTTTTTTTTTTTGCGGTACGCGGGCCTCTCACTGCCGTGGCCTCTCCCGTTGCGGAGCACAGGCTCCGGACGCGCAGGCCCAGCGGCCATGGCTCACGGGCCCAGCCGCTCCGCGGCATGTGGGATCCTCCCGGACCGGGGCAC
>NC_041215.1:21321227-21322167 GCF_002837175.3 Physeter macrocephalus | reverse complement strand
GGTACGCGGGCCTCTCACTGTTGTGGCCTCTCCCGTTGCGGAGCATAGGCTCCGGACGCGCAGGCTCAGCGGCCATGGCTCACGGGCCCAGCCGCTCCGTGGCATGTGGGATCTTCCTGGACCGGGGCATGAACCCATGTCCCCTGCATCGGCAGGCGGACTCTCAACCACTGCGCCACGAGGGAAGCCCAGAGCTGCTTCTTTTAAAAGATAAACAAAATTGATAAACCTTTGGCCCACTCATCAAGAAAAGAAAAAAGAGAGCCCAAATAAATAAAATCGAAAAAGAAAGAGGAAAAGTTATAACCAAAACTACAGAAATACTAAGGATCATAAGAGATTATGACAATTACACACTAATAAAAAAATGTATAAATTCCTAGATGTGCAATCTCTCAAGACTGAATCAGAAAGAAATATAAGAGGGACTTCCCTGGTGGTCCAGTGGCTAAGAGTCCTTGCTCCCAATGCAGGGGGCCTGGATTCAATCCCTGGTCAGGGAAATAGATACCACGTGCTGCAACTAAAGACCCTGCATGCCGCAACTAAAAGATCCTACATGCTGTAACTAAAGATCCCACATGCCACAACAAAGATCCTGCATGCTGCAACTAAGACCTGGGGCAACCAAATAAATAAATATTTTTTTTAAGAAGCAACCTAAATGACCACTGGCAGACGAATGAATACAGAAGATATGGTACATATATACAGTGGAATATTATTCAGCCATAAAAAGGAACGAAATTGAGTCATTTGTGGAGACGTGGATGGACCTAGAGACTGTCATATAGAGTGAAGTCAGAAAGAGAAATACAAATAGCGTATATTAACACATATATGTCGAATCTAGAAAAATGGTACAGATGAACCCATTTGCAAGGCAGAAATAGAGAAACAGATGTAGAGAACAAACGTATGGACACCAAGGGGGGAATGT
>NC_041215.1:21317058-21319559 GCF_002837175.3 Physeter macrocephalus | reverse complement strand
GTTCGCGCCCCAGTCTGGGAGGATCCCACATGCCGCGGAGCGGCTGGGCCCGTGAGCCATGGCCGCTGGGTCTGCACGTCCAGAGCCTGTGCTCCGCAACGGGAGAGGCCACAACAGAGGGAGGCCTGCATACCACAAAAAATAAAAATAAAAATAAAGAAAGAAAGAAAGAAAGAAAGAAAGAAAGAAAAAGAAATGTAAGACGTGAGTGGACCAGTTACTAGTAATGAAATTGAATCAGTAATTTAAAAACAATAAACAAACAAACAAAAAACCTCCTGAAAAACGAAAGTCCAGGACCAGATACCTTCACAGATGAATTCTACCAAACATTTAAAGAAGAGTTAATCCCTATCTTTTTCAAACTATACCAACAAATTGAAGAGAAAGGAATGCTTCCCATATCGTTATATGAGGCCAGCATCACCCTAATACCAAAATCAGACAGACACTACACACAAAAAGAAAACTACATGCCAATATCACTAATGAACATAGACACAAAAATCCTCAACAAAATACTAGCAAACCAAAATCAACAATACGTTAAAAGGATCATTCACCATGATCAAGTGGGGTTTATCCCAAAGATGCAAGGATAGTTCCATATCTGCAAATCAGTCAATGTGATAGAACTCACTAACAAATTGAAGATTAAAAATCATATGATCACCTCAGTAGATTCAGAAAAAGCTTTTGACAAAATTCAACATGTGTGTATGATAAAAACTCTCAACAAAGTGGGTATGGAGGGAACATACCTCAACATAATAAAGGTATATATGACAAACCTAGAGCCAATATCATATTCAATGGTGAAAAGCTGAAAACATTTCCTCGAAGATCAGGAACAAGACAAGGATGCCCACTCTCGCCACTTTTAATCAACATAGTATTGGAAGTCATAGCCCCAGCAATCAGACAATAAAAAGAAATAAAAGGAATCCAAATTGGAAAGAAAGAAGTAAAACAGTCACTGTTTGCAGGTGACATGATACTATACGAAAAAATCCTAAAGATGCCACACACACCAAAAAAACTGTTAGATTAAATGAATTCAGTAAAGTTTCAGTATATAAAATGAGTATACAGAAATCTGTTCAGTATCTAAACACTAACAACAAACTATAAGAAAGAGAAATTAAGAATAATTCCACTTACAATTGCATCAAAAAATAAAATACCTGGGAATAAATCTGAGGAGGTAAAAGAACAGTACATAGAAAACTATAAGACACTGATGAAACTGAAGATGACACAAAGAAATGGAAAGATTTATTGTTCTCATTGATTAGAAGAATAAATATTGTTAAAATGACCATACTACTGAAAGCAATCTACAGAGTCAAGGCAATCCCTACTAAAATACAAATGGCATTTTCCACAGAACTAGAACAAACACTTCCAAAATTTGTATGGGAACACAAAAAACCTCAAATAGCCAAAACAATTTTCAGAATGAAGAATGAAGCTGGAGGTAGCATATTCTCTGATTTCAAACTATACAACAAAGCTACAGGAATCAAAAAGTATGGCAGTGGCACAAAAACAGACACATACATCAATGGAACAGAATAGAAAGCCCAGAAATTAACACACATTTATTTGGTCAATTAATATATGACAAAGGAGGCAAGAATATACAATGGAGGTGGGGGGGAAGATAGCCTCTTTAATAAGTAGAAAACTGGACAGCTACATGCAAAAAAACAAAAAACAAAACCAGACTACTTTCTCACACCATACACAAAAGCAAACTCAAAATGGATTAAAGTTTTAAATATAAGACCTGAAGTCATAAAGCTTCTAGAAGAAAACATAGGCTTGATGCTCTTAGACATGTCTTAGCAATATTTTTTGGATATGTCTCCTCAGGCAAGGGAAACAAAAGCAAAAATAAACAAATGGGACTACATCAAACCAAAAAGCTTTTGCACAGTGAAGGAAACCACCAATAAAATGAAAAAGCAACCTACTGACTGGGAAAATGACATATCATTTGCAAATGATATGTCTAGTAAGGGGTTGATATCTAAAACATATAAATAACTCATACAACTCATACAAAAACAAACAACTCAATTGAAAAATAAGCAGAGGACCTTAACAGCCATTTTTCCAAAGAAGACACACAGAAGGCCCAAAGGCACATGAAAAGGTGCTCAATATCACTAATCATCAGAGAAATGCTCATCAAAACCACAAGGAGATATCACCTCACACCTGTCAGAATGGCTATTATCAAAAAGAAAACAAGTAACAAGTGTTGGTGAAGATGTGGAGAAAAGGGAACCCATGTGCACTATTGGTGGGAACGTAACTTCATGTAGCTGCTATGGAAAACAGTATGTAGTTTCCTCAAAAAATTAAAAATATACTCTACAGTACAGGGAACTCTACTCAATACTCTGTAATGGCCTCTACGGGAAAAGAACTTTTTAAAAAAGTGGACATATATATATGTATAACTGATTCACTCTGCTGTATACCTGAAACTAACA
>NC_041215.1:21270485-21316558 GCF_002837175.3 Physeter macrocephalus | reverse complement strand
CAAGAATAATAATTTAAAGGAGGAAATTATTGATATCTCCATTTTAAAGATATGGCTCAAATCCAGTAAAAATGAATTAAAATTTGAGCTTGCCAAACAAAAATATTATAATTTGCAATTGGTGCACTGTCTAAACTTTTAAGCAGAAATAGAAGATCCAAGTGGTCAGATAGGGAAAAAAAAAAAGTGAAGTAGCTCAAACTCTGTTTCTTTGCATTTAAAATCACTGGCCCATCACTGTTTATTTCAAATCTACTGTACCACAAGGGTTGGAAATATGAACTGTGTCCAAAGAGAACTCAAAAGAATTAGAATCGTTAAGAACTAACTCTTCAAATGAATGTGTGTAGCTGAGTCTGTGTGTGTCTGGAGCCAAATGCATTGCATGAAGTTCTCCAAATTCACTTCTGTGTACAATACAATGTTTATTAAAGGATAAGTAATAAAATGTGCTAATTCAAAACTTCCAGTGGTTAAACCACAGCAATTGTTCAGACCAAGAGTGGACAGACCATGACTTGCCAGCCAAATCCAGCTTATTTTTGTAGGAGCTAAGGAGGGTTTTTGTTTTTGTTTTTTTTTAACTGGTTGGGAAAAAAATCAAAAATAGAGGGACTTCCCTGGCGATCCAGTGGTTAAGACTTCGCCTTCCAATGCAGGGTGTGTGGGTTCGATCCCTGGTCGGGGAGCTAAGATCCCACATGCCTCGTGGCCAAAAAACCAAAGCATAAAACAGGAGCAGTATTGTAACAAATTCAAGGAAGACTTTAAAAATGGTCCACATCAAAAAAAGAAAATCTTTAAAAAAAATCAAAAAGAAAATAATATTTCACATGTGCAAAGTATAGAGGTTTCAAATTTCAGTGTGCATATAAAGAGCTTTCCTGGCACTGGGCCATATTCATTGATGAACTGTCTGCAGTGGCTTTCTTGCTGGGATCACAAGCTGAGTAGGCCCAAAGAGCTGAAAATATTTACTATCTGGCCCTTATGGGAAAACTTTGCTCACTCCCTGGTTTAGACCAATAAAAGATTTCTCAGGGGGAGACAATTTTGACACTGACATTGTTCAGAATTGTCTATGCGTGTTGATAAAAAAAAATAATAATAATAATAAAATCAGGTTTATTATCAGTTTTTGAATTCTCTGCAGACAATGGGCTCCCCTTTTTTTACTTCAGATTTTCTTTTTTATAAATTGAAGTGTAATTGATTTGCAGTGTGTGTTAGTTTCTGGTGTACAGCAAAGTGTATCAGATAGATACACTTTTCAGATTCTTTTCCGATTCTTTTCCATTATGGTTTATTAAAAGATGGTGAATATATTTTCCTGTGCTATACAGTAGGACCTTGTTGTTTATCTATTTCATATATAGTAGTGTGTATCTGCTAATCCCAAACTTCTAATTTATCCCTCCCCCACTTCCTTACCCCTTTGATAACCATACATTTGTTTTCTGTTTTGTAAATAAGTTCATTTGTATCATAATTTAGATTCCACATATAAGTGATATAATATGATATTTGTCTTTCTCTGCTTGACTTACTTCACTTAGTATGATAATCTCTAGGTCCATCCATGTTGCTGCAAATGGTATTATTTCATTCTTTTTTATGGCTGAGTAGTATTCCATTGCATATATACCACATCTTCTTTATCCATTCATCTGTTGATGGACATTTATGTTGTTTCCATGCCTTAGCTATTGTAAATAGTGCTGCTATTGTAAATAGTGCTGCTATGAACATTGGGGTGCATGCATATTTTAGAATTAGAGTTTTCTCTGGATGTATGCCCAGGAGTGGGATTGCTGGATCATATGGCAACTCTAGTTTTAGTTTCTTAAGGAATCTCCATACTGTTCTCCATAGTGGCTGCACCAGTTTACATACCCACCAACAGTGTAGGAGGGTTCTCTTTTCTCCACACCGTCACCAGCATTTTTTTTATCTGCAGACTTTTTGATGATGGCCATTCTGAACAGTGTGGGGTGATGCCTCATAGTAGTTTTGATCTGCATTTCTCTAATAATTAGCGATGTTGAGCATCTTTTCATGTGCCTATTGGACATCTATATGTCTTCTTTGGAGAAATGTTGATTTATGTCTTCCGCTTATTTTTTGTTTGGGTTGTTTGGTTCTTTTTATTATTGAGTTATACAAGCTGTTTGTATATTTTAGAAATTAATGGGCCTCTTTTTTGATAGCACCTGGGGTGGGCTGCTCCCCTCTCCCCAGCCGTGGTATGCCACTGCTCATGTATAAGAGTTCCCTGGATCTTTACTATTATCCCCATTTTGGGAGGAGTAGAGGCACAGAGAGGCCAAATAACTTGCCCAAGGTCACACGGCTTGCAAGAGGAGGGGCTGGAATTGAATCCAGAGAGCCGTAACCGTGACATTCGCTCTGTGCTAGATGACACGACAAAGCCCCGGCCTATTGTTGCGATGAGCACTGCTACCTGGGGTTGACTCTGGCTCACCCCGGGAGCAGCTCTGACTTAGCGTTGCTGCCTTGAATTTCCGCATCACTACTTACAAGCTGCTTGGGCGAGAGCATCCCCTCTGTGAGCCTCAGTTTACTTATCTGCAAAATGGGTATTTACAAAGTCCCCAACTCATTTGGGGTTTTTGGAGGATCAAGTTTATTTGTGTACTTTGCACAGTGCCTGCCACAGTGAGTGATCAATAAATTTTAGCTGTGGTTTTGATGAGACTGGGTGCCCAGGCCCAGAAGCTGGGCCTAGGAGAAATGGCATTGTTTTTCGTGGAGACGGGAAGTCCAAGAGAGTGAGGGTGGGAATGGTTTGAGAGAATTCGATGCACAGAGTGAGTTCTCCCTGCATGTTTGTTTGTTTGTTTGTTTTGGAGGCCCTGCTGGGATTCTCCATGCACGTTTTCATGCAAATTGCATATACAAAATAAACCTAATGAAAGGTAAGAAATGACTTCCTTTTCAATCCTTTTTTTTAAACTGTCTGATTCTATCAAGAAGCACTCACATTGGGTGCTGTTGTGTCTTTAACACCTTTTTGCTAAGTTTTTAAGAGTCACCTAATCCAGAACCTTCCACAGGCAACAGTAGCTGTCTAGAATATAATAACATTGTTTATTTTCTTTTGCATCTGTTTTAGGCACCTGATACTTAAAAAAAAAAAAAAAAACCTGGTGTTATAATGTTTCCTTTTAAGATACATTTGTTGAAGAAAGTTTAGTACCATCTTCAGCATTATTATGTATTTGGCTTTTTTTCTTCAATAGATTTATTTTTGAAAGACACTTAGTAACACGATGGTAAATTAGACCAGTATCAGATGGCCCAATTAGAAGGTAATTGTAAAAGCAATGTAACATGAAAATAAATGTTACTAGGGACTTCCCTGGCGGTCCAGTGGTTAAGACTCAGAGCTTCCACTGCAGGGGGCATGGGTTCAATCCCTGGTCCTTCTGGGAACTAAGATCCCACACGCCACACTACGCCGCCAAAAAAAAAAAAAAAAAGTTTACTAAATTCTGTTGAGGGTTTTGGTGATCTTTTAAGTATACTCTAACCTGGAGATTCAATTGATCTGAGATTTCTACAGTGTTCTTCGTGCAGCAGGGAGCACATTTGGGGATTAACCACGCTCCCAGAGAGAAGAATCAGGGCGCGGTTCTTTCTGAACACTTTCTCAGCCCGTTCCACCTCGCTCATGCGTGGACGGGATTGTCCCCTACCTGGTGGGCTTCTCCATATATACGTACACAATGTGGCCCACGACTCTTATCAAACTACACTCCTGGTCAGATTTTCCCTGGGATTAAACATTAACCCCAGTGTTTAACCTGGCAGGGGCTTCATTTTATATAACCTTTAGATCCATCGTCCCATTTTGCAGATGGGGAACCAGAGTCTCAGAGGGGAGGAGTGACTCTGTGATTTCACAGCCAAGTTGATTGCTGAGCTGGGGCTAGGACTTCGACCTCCTGGCACCCAGTCCAGAAAGCAATTGCGCACAAAATGGGAAAGTTTTGAACTGATTAGAGACGACGCAGATATCCCAACTCGGCCGAGAGCAGGTGCCTTTCTCTTGAGACCCGTGGCACACACTAAGTTGTGGGGGTTTGCTCCACAGATGGGTTTGGAGCCACTCAGTGGTGGTGGGGGATTGATTTCGTGGCTGGAGGTATATCGGTGATCAAAATACACAGGTCCCTGCTCCCTGGTGTAAACAGATAACGTAGATAGATAAACAGAATTCCCTCCCATCAAAGGGGTTGTACTGGGTGTGACTGGGATGGGGGGGTGACTTTGGCTGGGGTGGTTAGGGCAGCTACTTGGAGAGGTGACCACCAGGCTTGGGTTTCATCACAGCTTTGAGGGGTGTTAGGGGTTGAATTGTATCCCCCAGGCCCAAATTCGTATGTTGGAGTCCTAACCGCCAGGGCCTCAGAATGTGACTGTATTTGGAGTTGGGGGTTTTCAAAGAGGCAATCGAGTTAAATGAGGTCACTAGGGTGAGCTCTAATCCATAAGACTGAGGTCCTTGTAAAAAGGGGACATTTGGACACAGAGATACAGGGACAAGATGGCAAATAAAAGGCAAGGAGAGGGGCTTCCTTGGTGGTACAGCAGTTAAGAATCTGCCTGCCAATGCAGGAGACACAGGTTCGAGCCCTGGTCCGGGAAGATCCCACATGCCGCAGAGCACCTAAGCCCGTGCACCACAACTACTGAGCCGGCACTCTAGAGTCTGCGAGACACAACTATTGAGCCCGCGAGCCACAACTACTGAAGCCCACACGCCTAGAGCCCGTGCTCTGCAACAAGAGAAGCCACTGCACTGAGAGGCCCGCGCACCACAACGAAGAGTAGCCCCCTTCTCACCACAACTAGAGAAAGCCTGCGCGCAGCAACGAAGACCCAACGCAGCTGATAAATAAATAAATAAATAATAAATTCTTTAAAAAATATATATAAAAGGCAAGGAGAGAGGCCTCAGAAGGAACCAGCCCTGCTGACACCTTGATCTTGGACTACCAGCCTCTGGGACTGGGAGAGAATACATTTCTGTTGTTCCAGGCCCCCAGTCTGTGGGACTTTGTTTCAGCAGCTACAGCAAACACATTCAGAAGGTGAGGGATGGAGGGCCAGGACGAATTCAGGCTCTGGGGACCCCGACATGCCTCCCCCACCCGAACCTTAAGGACTCCCTCCCAGAAGCCTCAGGGATGGAGCCAGAGGAGACAAGGTCTCCTCACCCACAAGGGGAAGGAAGCTGAGTTGACCACATCCACAGCCGTAGGAGGCCTCCTTTTCCTGGTGAGAGGGTCATCTCTGACCCTTGGACCCACCAGCCATAAAACAATCACCGAGATGAGGTGAGATGAGACAGTGGTGAGACATGGGGCGGGGGGACTGGGCAGAGGGGTGTGGATTGCGAGATGGCAGGGCCGCTGACCCCGTTTGCTGGTCTAGACTCAGGGCCCTCACGGGGTACTGTCCCAGAGGCCACCTGGTCTCCTGAAGCTGGGGGACCCCCTTCCTATGGTTGGCTAAGGGCTAGACCCCGACACCAAGCTTGAAGAACCGGATCCCTGACCCAAGGGACCTCCCAGCTCTCTTTCCACAAACACATCCCATCCAGCCCCACGCAGAAACTTCTAGAACCATCACAGGACTGACATCAGCCTTCTCATCCTGGAACAAGGCACCACCCTGCCCTCAACTCCCCGGGATCTTTCTGCTGAGGCCTCCCTGAGCCAACCCCTCCCATCTCTCTTTCCTGCTTTATTCTTCTATACCTGGTCTCTCCCAATTTATTTATTTTTAAAATTTCTAATTGAAGTATAATTGATTTACAATGTTGTGTTTCTCTTCAATTTATTTATTTACTTGCTTAGGCACAACTGATTTTACTTAGCGTCTTCCCCACCTCAGAACGTCAGCTCCACAGGGGCGGAGCATGGGGAATAATTGGTTATGTTCTCTGCTGGGTCCCCAATGCCTGGCACACAGCAGGCGCTCAAGAAGTAGTGGTCATTGGGGCTTCCCTGGTGGCGCAGTGGTTAAGAATCCTCCTGCCAATGCAGGGGACACGGGTTCGAGCCCTGGTCCGGGAAGATCCCGCATGCCGCGGAGCAGCTAAGCCCGTGCGCCACAACTACTGAGCCCACGAGCCACAACTACTGAAGCCCGCGCGCCTAGGGCCCGTGCTCCTCGAGAGAAGCCACCGCAACGAGAAGCCCGTGCGCCGCATCGAAGAGTAGCCCCCGCTCGCCGCAACTAGAGAAAGCCCGCGTGCAGCAACGGAGACCCAACGCAGCCAAAAATAAATAAATAAACTATTAAAAAAAAAAAAGAAGTAGTGGTCACAAGAATGAATGAATGAATTCCCGGACATAACGTCCTTCATGCTTTAGGAAGGGCCGAGGGAACCTCCCACCCCCTGACAAAGTCTCGCCTCTCATGGTACTGGGAGACCCTGGTTCAGACTTCCTGTCTTCAGTCACCCCTGAGAGCCAGGAACCCCTTGGACTGGGAAGCCCGGAGGATTAGGTGCTAATCAGTTGGCGTTGCCCAAGAGCCGGATCAGAGTCCCCCTGTCCCCAGCCCCTGGCCTGCCTCAGCCGCACCCATGTCACAAGGGTTTTACTCACTGCCTGGCCTGGCCGTACCCCAAGGGAGAGTCCCGGAGAAGGAGGAGGAGAAAGAAGGGGAGGAGGGGGAAGGGACGGGGAGGAGTAGCTGCTCCCAGACACCCCTCACCTCTTTCCCCCAAAACTGACCTAAAGGGAGATGTAGAAGGGACCCTCTGGCAAGCAGTCAAAGGAGTGTGGAGGTGACATGGTGACGAGGGACATGTCCCCATCTGGGGCAGGGGACCTGGGCGTTGTCTCAATGGTGGCTGACTCATGGAGTGGCCATGGTGAATCATAACCCCTTATTAGCCCCTCTGTCCTCCTGTGCGGAATGGGGACTGTCATTAGGGCCAGACTTGTGCTGAGGCCAAAGGGCTGAGGGGGCCGGAAAATGGCAAGCGGACGTCTGCCCTTCTTGGGGCTTCCCTGGTGGCGCAGTGGTTAAGAATCCTCCTGCCAATGCAGGGGACACGGGTTCGAGCCCTGGTCCGGGAAGATCCCGCATGCCGCGGAGCAGCTAAGCCCGTGCGCCACAACTACTGAGCCCACGAGCCACAACTACTGAAGCCCGCGCGCCTAGGGCCCGTGCTCCTCGAGAGAAGCCACCGCAACGAGAAGCCCGTGCGCCGCATCGAAGAGTAGCCCCCGCTCGCCGCAACTAGAGAAAGCCCGCGTGCAGCAACGGAGACCCAACGCAGCCAAAAATAAATAAATAAACTATTAAAAAAAAAAAAGAAGTAGTGGTCACAAGAATGAATGAATGAATTCCCGGACATAACGTCCTTCATGCTTTAGGAAGGGCCGAGGGAACCTCCCACCCCCTGACAAAGTCTCGCCTCTCATGGTACTGGGAGACCCTGGTTCAGACTTCCTGTCTTCAGTCACCCCTGAGAGCCAGGAACCCCTTGGACTGGGAAGCCCGGAGGATTAGGTGCTAATCAGTTGGCGTTGCCCAAGAGCCGGATCAGAGTCCCCCTGTCCCCAGCCCCTGGCCTGCCTCAGCCGCACCCATGTCACAAGGGTTTTACTCACTGCCTGGCCTGGCCGTACCCCAAGGGAGAGTCCCGGAGAAGGAGGAGGAGAAAGAAGGGGAGGAGGGGGAAGGGACGGGGAGGAGTAGCTGCTCCCAGACCCCCTCACCTCTTTCCCCCAAAACTGACCTAAAGGGAGATGTAGAAGGGACCCTCTGGCAAGCAGTCAAAGGAGTGTGGAGGTGACATGGTGACGAGGGACATGTCCCCATCTGGGGCAGGGGACCTGGGCGTTGTCTCAATGGTGGCTGACTCATGGAGTGGCCATGGTGAATCATAACCCCTTATTAGCCCCTCTGTCCTCCTGTGCGGAATGGGGACTGTCATTAGGGCCAGACTTGTGCTGAGGCCAAAGGGCTGAGGGGGCCGGAAAATGGCAAGCGGACGTCTGCCCTTCGAGCGCCTCGGGACCGGAGCCTGGCGTGTTTCTCACAGATTCGTATACTAGTAATAACAGTAATAACCCTAAAAATGGCCAGAGTTTGAGACCTGGCGGTGTGGGCGTCCCTTCTGAGCGCTCCACATGTTATAATGGATCGAACCCCCCAAGAACCCGGTGAAGCAGGGTCTTTATCCCCCATTTTACGGATAAAGCAGATGAAGCAAGAGGAGCAAAGTCATTTGCCCACAGTTACAAGTGGCAGAGGCAGGGTTCGAACCCAGGCCCTGCTCTACCCCAGCCGGTTCCATGGAAATATCATGCTCACTTGAAAGTTTTTAGCCGTTACATCAGAAAAGTACAAAGCAAAATGAAGTTTCGTATTAATAATAAATTTTTGTCGATCTAAATGATTGCATTCAGAAACCCAAACTGTTATCATTTCAGCGTGCAGTCAGTGTCACAGTTATGAACGCGGTATTTCACTTTTTTTCATGCTAAGTCTTGGATATCCAATGTGTGTTTCACACGTACAACCCATCTCAATGTGGATGCTCAGTTTTCATCAGAAATCCTCGATCTGTATTTATAGAGTTCAGAAAATTTACAGTAAAAATGTAGATTCACATACGCAGCTTGTTCCATATATACTCAAAAAGTTGTCTGTTAACTGAATTGAGTATCAATTTTTAAAATTTAAATGAGTAGAAATTAAATAAAAGTTAAAATCCAGTTCCTCAGTCACACTTTTTATACTTCAAGTGCCCAGTAACCACCTGCGAACTTAATTCTGCTATTGGGCTGAGCAAGTCTAATCCACAGAACCTGTGGATTACAGAAAACGTTTTCTGAAGAGGGCCAGATAGTAAATATTTTCAGCTTTGCGGGCCGAAGTGTCTCTGTCGAGACTATGCAACTGTGTGACAGCAACTGTAAACAGTATGTAAACTAGTGGGAGTGACCGTGTGCCAACAAAGTTTTATTTATAAAAACAAGCAAGGGGCCAGAACTGGCCCGTAGACTGTAGTTTGTCAGCCACGCACTAAACTCCATGATTATATTTATACATGTTCAGTTGTTCCTTCTACAAGTATTGATTGGGCAGCTACTGCGTACCAGGCACAGTTCCAGGCACTAGGGATACTGCACACGGTAGGTCTTGTCCTAATGATTGTCCCTACTTTGCAGGTGAATCCTAGCTAGAGACTTTACGGTACCCCACCCCACAACCTTTCCTCTCTCTGACTTGTTAAGCACCTGGATCAGTGTTGACGTACAGAAGGAGTAAAAGACGCTTTTGTAGAGTGAAATAATGAATGAATATTTGACATTCCCTAGGATGTGTCCCTCTGCCTGGCACAGAATAGACACTCCATAAATGTTTGTTGAATGAATGTACGCTGTGATAAATGAACAAAATATATAGTGTCGGGTGACAGTAAGTTTCTATGAAGAAACATAAATCGAGACGGGGATGGAGACTGGTTTTAAAGAAGGTGGTCATGGAGAGCTTCATGGAGGAGGTGAATTCGAGCAGCCATTTAAAGGTGAAAGGAGCCAGCCACAGGGAGATCTAGGAAAGGGGATGGGACAGCAAGTGCAGAGGCCCTGAGGGAGGACCGTGCCTGGTGACATGAGTCCAGTGTGGAGGGAGAGAGAGGAAAAGCAGTGGAAGACAGTGCAAAGGTAACGAGGGAGAGGGCTTTTTGGGTCCTAATAAGGAAAGCAGATTATGGGGGCAAGCATGGAAGCCAGGGGGAGGAGGAGAAGGGTGAGAGTGCACTGGTCCAGCCCAATGAGGATGGGGCTGGACCAGGACAGTAGAAATGGAGCAGGCAAAGAATGAACGTATTTTGAAGGCAGAGCTGTCAGACTTGCTGATGGGTTGTAATAAACATGTGCAAAGCCCACTGGAAGATAAACAGAAGCACAAGAGTGTGGGAGCTGAGGGAAGGAGGAGGGTGACAGATACACAGGAAGTAGTGAGGGCCAAAAAAAAGAATGCCACGGAATTCAGAACAGTGGTTACCTCCATGGGGGGAGGGTTAACTCCTGAAAAGGGATTTCTGGAGTTCTGGAATATTCTTTCTTTTTTTTTTTTTTTTTTGGCCGTGCCACGCGGGATCTTAGTTCCCCGACCAGGGGTCAAACCTGTGCCCCCTGCAGTGGAAGCCCAGAGTCTTAACCACTGGACTGCCAGGGAAGTCCAAAAATTATGTATATTTTTAATTTAAATTTAATTTAATTTAAATTTAAATTTAAATTTAATTTAATTTAAATTTTTTAATTTAAAAAATTTACTTAACCACTGGACTGCCAGGGAAGTCCAAAAATTATGTATATTTTTAATTTAAATTTAATTTAATTTTAATTTAAATTTTAATTTAATTTTAATTTAATTTAAATTTTTTAATTTAAAAAATTTACACAGGGTCTTGGTGCAAACCAATGCTAATAGCATGCCATCAGATTAGAGTATAAGAGATTCAGTTATGAGCATTTGACAGCCAGAAAGTAAGGGGGAAGAAAAGCAATGATATGTGAATAGTCGAGGACCATTTTGGCAAATTCAGAACTGGCCAGACATTCTTGAGTATCCACCATGCCCTGAGTAGTGTCAAGGGAGATGAACAGACCTGCCTTCAACCTTCAAGGGACTCAGTCTAGTTTTGAAAAGACAATACAGACAGGCAGGACCAATCAGCAAATACCTAAGGAGAGTGTGTTAAGTGCTAATCTCTATAATCTACATTCAAATGTGAAGTTTGGGGCAGGGGGAGATGGCTCTGTGGACAGGATTAATCAAGGAAAGTAAATAGTTTTTTTGTTTGTTTGTTTTGTTGTTTGTTTGTTCAGTGCAAGGGTCAGAAACTCCAGCTCAAAAATTTTAAACCAAAAAGGGAAGTCACTGGCTCTCATCACTGCCATGTTTCTGAAGCCAAGGAGTGGATTTCAGGTATGGCTGAGTCCAGGACTTCAGACCATGTTGTCAGGGATTGATTGCTGTCTGTCTGCTCTGCTGTATTCTGGGTGGGCTTCATTCTCAGATAGCTTCTCCCATCATGGGGTAATGATGGCCAACAGCCCCAAATCTACACTACTACAGCTCAGCAACCCTAGTGTGCTGTAGAGTGAAAAGGGGAGTTTTGGAGTGAAGTGACTTCCCAGGGTCTAACGTAACATCTGTGAGGAGTGAAGGTAGAGTTCACACACATGTCCATCTGTCTCCAAACCCTGAGTTCTTCTTAGCCACTGAATCATACTACCTCCTATAGAACTGTCCCCAAGCTGCAGAGGAAATGGTTAGCATTTTCTCAATTTTAAGAGTTTTCTCATTTGAACTTTTATTTTTTTTCATTTGAATTTTTTTCAGTCTTTTCTGACTTTTAACTACCCCTTGTCTGAGCTAGAATCTGGTACAGTATGCAATCTCCAGTCAGTAAAGATTCAGGAAGCAGTCTCGATGTGCCCTAAACTAAATGCTGGGATTTTATAGACAGGAAACTTGTATGTTTAAGGGTGTGAGACTGAATATCATGATTTCATGGTGTTTCACATAGAACCCAGTGGCTTTTGAACATCTTACCACTTGAGTACATCTGAAACCCACAGAGGGAAGTTATTTGCCCTGGGCAAAAAGATAAGAGCTAATATAGATCTGGGCTACAGTTCCTTCAGGCTCCATGAAGAAATGTAAATGTTCCCAAGAAAAATAATATATTCACCTAAAATCAGTCATTCACATTTTACCTAGGTCTAGTTATATCTAAGTAACATCTGAGAGGGGTGATTTTTTGGCCTGGGGAAAAATGCTAAGAACTAATCTTTGAGTTATAATGCCTTAAGCCTCCATAAGAAAATGTAAATGCTCCCAAGAAAAGGAATGTATGTACCTGATATCAGTCATTCACACTGCAGTTGGAATTAGCTCAAAATGCTTTGAGCACATTTTCCCTGAGGTAATTTTAGAGATGAAAAGGAAGAGGGTACTGTGAGAAAAGCATGGGTATAGGGAAACTGCCTCCTGGCAGGACTTGGCTGGCAATTATTGATATGGTAGTGTTCACCTCAGAATAAAGCAATAATGATGAAAGGGAGGCATCACCTTATTTAAGGAATGTTACAGGCAAGGCAGTGGGAATGCTGGACTTTGGGGACCCAGGTGGATCAATTTACTCTTGTAGAGGGGGCAGCTCCTAAACACTAACTCTAATACAAGGTGAGCTTGTATTAGAAAACTTGGGAAACTATGGCAAAGGTATGTTTTGCATTTTATTTGTATTGTTTTATTTCTTTTTTAAAAAAGTTACATTGTATTTCCTTGTTTGGAAGATGTATATCGGGCACATGGCTGAAAATTCCAAAATAACTGATTATGCAGGGAAAAGCCCTCCTTCTTCTCTATCCCACCTCCCAGCTCCCAACCCTGAAGGTTACCACTGTTCTTGTGTCTCATTCCAGAGATATTCTATAAATCTATAAGAAACGGTATACACATTCATTTTTCCTTTTGTCACACACAGACAGTATCTTGTGTTGTGCACCTTAATTTTTACTTAACCAGTGCATTTTCAATGGGAAAGATATTATCTTCAAGGGGGTTGTGAAAACTAGTTCTTAGGGGGGTGAAAAAAAATCTTACTCTTTTACTGTATAAAGCACAGATATACATACGGTACACAAGCATGTATATAGAATACATGTGGATTTACAGTTTCATGGGGGAGCAGTTAGGAAAATGTCTTCAAAGACTCCTTGTGGGAGGGCCAGAATAAAAAAAAATGTTGAGAAACACTGAAATAACCATATATTTTCAATATTGTCCCATATCAGTACATAAAGAGAACCCTAATTCATTTTCATAGCTACATAATATTCCATTGTGTTAACACATCAGACTCTATCAATCAATCCCCTATTGACAGATATTTTGGTTGTTTCTAATGTTTTCCTAAATGCATTATGTACGTGGTTGTTCATTATGTGTTTAGTATGCTTTTTATTGAGGTAGAATTAATTTACAATAATAATGCACAGGTCTTAGGTGTGTTCAATTGGCTGAGTTTTGACAATTCTAGACAATCATGTAACCACCATTAAAAATAAGATATGGAATATTTTCTCCACCCTAGAAAGTTCCTTCATGCCCCTGTCCACTCAATTGCCCACTCTGCTTCAGGCAACCACTTTCTATCACCAAGAATTACTTTTACCTCTTCTCTGGGTGTCATATAAATGGGATCCTACAGTATTCTTTTGTGTCTGGCTTCTTTTATCACAGTGCATTTGAGATTCATCCATGTTGTTGAATGTATCAGTAATTTATTCCTTTTTATGGCTGAGTATTATTGTGTTGTATGGATATACAGGTTTGTTTATCCACTCCCCTATTGTAGGGTATTTGAGTTGTTTACAGTTCAGGACCATTATGAATCAGGCTGCTGTGAACATTCATGTATAAGTCTTTCTGTGAACATATATTTACATTTCTCTTAGGTAAATATCCAGGAATAAAATTGCTAAGTCCTATGGTAAATGCATGTTTAACTTTATAAGAGATTTCCCAATTGTCCAAAGTTTCCCCAAGTGGTTGGACCCTTTTGGTTCCCACAAACAGTGGGTGAGAGTTCCAGTTGCTCCAGATTTTCCACCAACAACCGATGTCGTCTTTTGTATTGCAGTCAGTCTAGTGGGTATCTTTAAACGTTTTCATATATCAGAAATGGTTCAGTATGAATCAAGTGCAACTTAAAAACAAAACTCACACCTACGCAATTATGTTTAAGAAATGCTACAAACTCTGTCCCTTCCAAGGGTGTTACAGAGTGTTGTAAAGGCTCTGACAAGTTCCGCAAAGCTGTTTATTAACACGGTATTCCTCAATCAACACGGCGTCCTCTTGTATTATGTTTCATACTTTAAAAATAATTAATTAATTAATTAATTACTTTTTGGCTGCATTGGGTCTTCATTGCTGCGCGCGGGCTTTCTCTACTTGTGGCAAGCGGTGGGGGGACCGCTCTTCGTTGCAGTGCGTGGACTTCTCATTGTGGTGGCTTCTCTTCTTGCAGAGCACGGGCTCTAGGCGCGTGGACTTTAGTAGGTGTGGTGCAGGCTCAGTAGTTGTGGTGCACGGGCTTAGTTGCTCCACGACATGTGGGATCTTCCCGGACCAGGGCTCGAACCCGTGTCCCCTGCATTGGCAGGTGGATTCTTAACCACTACGCCACCAGGGAAGTCCCATGTTTCGTGCTTAAACACATTGGTGGAATCTATTGTGGGAATTTTACTTTAGATTCCAACTTAGCATCACTTTGAAGCATGTGGTCATGTCCAGTAAATTAGGTCATATGATGCCAAGGGCATCAGAAAGTCCTCTTGTCCCTCAAATGCTTATCTTTATCCTACCTTTTCAGACATCTCTTCATTAGGACATATAAAAGCCTTCCAAAGCCCATGATTATAAAATTACAAAAAAGTACAAATATCCTGGGGAGGTGGACTATGGGGTCTACATCTACATGAAGGTGTAAATGAGTAATACCAGATCCATGATTCTGGCAGGTTTTGATAGGAAGAGGAGGAAGCGGGGCTTCCCTGGTGGTGCAGTGGTTGAGAATCCGCCTGCCGATGCAGGGGACGCGGGTTCGTGCCCCGGTCCGGGAAGATCCCACATGCCGCGGAGCGGCTGGGCCCGTGAGCCCGCGTACCGCAAAAAAAAAAAAAAAAAAAAAAAAAAAAAAAATGAAGAGGAGGAAGAGTTCTATGTCAAGGGCACCAGGGCTCCTGAGAGCCATAAATGGGAGTGAGGGGAGGCAGAGACAAGCCCAGAAGTCAAACTTCACCTACTTTCTACACCTGCTGAGACTGCCCTGGAAAGGAGCCTCCACAGCAAAGGCTGAATAAATATTATGACTAGGATCACTAAAGCCAAACCAAACCAAACAAACCCCTTAAAAAATCCAACACACACACACAAATCCAACACAGAGTGGTTAAAAAGGAAATAAGAGATGCAGAGGTCAACAGTGAGATAACGTCCCCCATCCAGAGGGGCACAGTTACCGTAATGCAGGGATTCTCCCGCCAGGCACTGCTGACATCCGGGCCAGGCTTTCTCTGTGTGGGGCCGTTCCAGGCATTGTGGGGTGTGGAGCAGCATTCCTGACCCTCCCTCATTCCACACCTGGAGCACCCCCAGTTGTGACAACCACAGATGTTATTGTCAGATAAGAGACCACTCTGGTGCAGCACATAGTAGGTCGTCCTTAAATTTTTGATGCATGAATAAATAATGGCTGGTCCAGGGGGAAATGTACACCACGATGTGAATTTCTTGAGAGCAAGGAGGGTGTCTGAGTTACTGTGTAAACCTAGCACCTACCATCGTGCCCGGCACACAGAAGGGTCGTCATCCATTCACTAATCTCCAACAGCTTCCTGCTGTATTTGGTATAAACCAAACTCCTTGCCACAGGCTGCAAGGCCCTGCACGACCTGCCCCGTCCCCTCCTCCCTCTCTCTCCCTCGATCACTCTGCTCCATCCACACGGGCCTCCTGGCTGTTCCTCCAACACGCCAGGCCCCATCCTGCCCCAGGACCTTTGCACATGCTGTTCCTTGGCCTGAAACACCCTTCCACTAGATCTCCCAGTGGCTGGCTCTTTCTCATCATTCAGGACTGTACTTAAATGTCACCTTATTTTTTTCGGTACGCGGGCCTCTCACCGCCGTGGCCTCTCCCGTTGCGGAGCACAGGCTCCGGACGCGCAGGCTCAGCGGCCAGGGCTCACGGGCCCAGCCGCTCCGCGGCACGTGGGATCCTCCCGGACCGGGGCACGAACCCGCGTCCCCTGCATCGGCAGGCGGACTCTCAACCACTGCGCCACCAGGGAAGCCCACTTTTTTTTTTTTTTTTTTTAATTTTTTGGCCATGCCACACGGCATGTGAGATCTTAGTTCCCCGACCAGGGATTGAACCCTCATCCCCTGCATTGGAAGCATGGAGTCTTAACCGCTGGACCACCAGCAAAGTCCCTAAATGTCACCTTCTAAAAAGAAGCCTTTGCCAGCCCTCTGTTGCCCTTTACATGATGACATTTAGTTTCTTGGCAGCATTTGCCCATTTGTCAGTTTTCTGGTGTGTTTATGCATTTATGGTCTAGCTCATCCACTGCCTTATCCCCAGGGCCTTAAATAGTGCTTGGCACACAGGAGGTGCCCAATGAGTAAGAGTTGACTGAGCACCTCCTGTGTGCCGGGCACTTCCTAGACACTGGGGACCCAGCTGAGAACAAAAGAGCCTCTATCTTAGCCTCGAAGTCACTCACATGAAGAGGCAGGGGAGGAATGAGGGAAGAATACAGGCAAGTAAACAAGAAAATTTCAAATAGTGAGGATTTCAGTGAAACCAGTGGTGTGATAAAGAGGTACAGGGTGAGGGCTCCTCTCTGGTGAGGGGTCAGAGATAGAAAACAGATAGAAAACATTCCCGAATGTGTGAACGCAGTGATAGATTCGGGGTGGAGGGCATAGGAGTTCCAGGCAGAGGGAACAGCTAGTGCAAAGGCCCTGAGGAGGGAATAAGTTTGGCTCAATGAATATTTGTTGAGAATAAATGAATGATAGAAGATTCTAGAAGGAATCGATTGTTCTGGTTTGGCCGTGGAGAGCTTGCTTGCGGGCAGGGGGTTGGGGGTTGCCAGCTCCAATAAGGGAAGGGGGCTCCTGGCAGAGGGAAGGGCTCTAGCGGAGGCCTGGGCAGTTCTTCTTGGTTCTGTTCTGAGAATGGACAGGACCCAGCCAGGGGCCCTGGGCTCTCCTGGAGCCGACATCCAGGGACTATGACGAGAAACAGTACCTGAAAGTAGGGGAGAGGTCATGCGAGAGCCGCGGCTCCCCAGACTTTGGCCTTTGCCCACTGCCGGCTGGAAAAGCACGAAACATCTGAGATAACGGTCTTCCCGCCCCTCCCCCTAGCCTGCCCCCGTGTCACTGGCCCTTAACCCTGTCTGTCTTGCCTGTTCCCCAATCAGCATCTGGGGGTGGGCTAGGAGCTCCCCAGGACTATTTCAGCATCTTTTAGGGGTGGTGACAGAGCCACAGAGAAGAGTCGGCTGAGCCTGGGAGCCCTGGTGGTGGGGTGAGCCCCCAGCTTGCAGCAGACGCAGAAGTGGCTGGAGAAAGAGCTGGCCAGGCTCATGAATGGGGATTTAGCAGTTGGAAAGGTGAGCCCTGCACGGGTCTCCAGGTGAGGGAGGGTTTATGCCAGGAACCTTCCCCAAGCTCCCAGGGTTGGCAGGAACCCCACATCCCATTTTACAGATGAGAAGACTGAGGCCCAGAGGGAGAATGCAACGACCAAAATGGTGTCTCCATTCCGGGGCTGCTCCTGGTCTTTTTTCCTTGTTCCCCCGCCTTCCAGAAGGGGGGAATCTGGGCAGCATGGGAGTGCAAGAGAGGGCTAGCTCCATTGGCTGATCATCCCTACGGGGGCATCTGTCTACCACTTTTTAAAGAAATTGGCTGTCAGGTCCCGGGAGTCTCTGGGTTGGCCCCCAAACACAGATTTGGAGACAGAAGTACAGCAAGCAGGAGCAGCAGGCCCGACCTTGGGGCTGGAGCCGGGATAGAACTGGAGCAGGATGGACCTCAGGGTGGTGTGCAGATGGGTGGTGGGGAGGAGAAGGGCTGCGTGACCCTCACAAATGTCCCCTCCTTGCCCCAGATGGCTTCCTCCACCAGTCTCACATGCCCTATCGACAGCCTGGAACTCTTGGATCTCCTGTTTGACCGGCAGGACGGCATCCTGAGACACGTAGAGCTGGGCGAGGACTGGGGCCACGTTGAGGACCAGGTGATAACCCACTGCATTTACCCCAGGGCCAGAGCCAGGACCCCACTCAGCTCTGTGCATTTATTGCTCATGTGTGAGATTTTAGCAAAGCACGTTATTGTATGGAACCTCTCAGCGACCCTAAGGGGCGGGTGACATCTCCTTCTTCTTATAGGTGGGGAAAGCGAGGCCCAGAGAGGGGTGGTAACTTGTCCTGGGTCACACACACAGCAGTTTGCAGTTGGATGCAGACTTAAACTTGGGGCCTGTGCCTCAGCACGGTTGGATGTTGTTCCCGTGCTACGTGACTGTGTTCAGGCTCCAACAACACTGGGGGCAAGGAGCGTTAGCTCTTTCCATCTTACAGAAAGGACACGTGAGGCCCAGAGAGGGTCAGTGGCTTGCCCAGAGACACACAGCTATCCAAACCAAAACATAGGCCTAATTCCCACCGTCCCTCTCCGTCCCAACAGGTCCTGCCAGGCCCGAACTCTGATGATTTCCTCAACTCCATCCTGGGTTCTGGAGAATCAGTGCCCAGCTCCCCGACCTGGTCTCCTGCGGCCAGTGACAGTGGCATCTCAGAAGATCTGCCCTCCGACCCCCAGGACACCCCTCCACACAGTGGGGTAGCTGCCACCCCGGCCAGCTGCCATAGCGCAGAGTCTGGCAAGGGGCCCTGCCCCTCCTACCATCCTGGCCCTGCCTGCCCCACCAGGAGCCTTGGGCCAGTGGCCCAAGGGCTTGAGGCTTCCGTGGCCATAGACCTGGGTGAGTCCTGTGTCTTTGCCAACTACCCTCAGCTTCTCCCAGGCACTGTACCCGCAAACCCACCGTTTGAGATGGATATTGGGATGCTGTCATGGGCCCGTTTTCCAGGTGGTTAAGAAATGAGTCAGAGCCGCAAAGGTGGGATGCGCCCCTGGCAGGCTGGTTCCTGCCCCAAGCGTCATGCTGGCAACCTCATTTTTGGACCTTCCGTGCCTGGATCATAGTAGACACTCAGTGAAAGTGTGTGAGGTCATGGGATCCCAGGCCTTGGGGTGTTCCCCCTGGACCTGGAGAAAGGCCTGATGCAGAAGCCACCGCCAGCAGGGTGTCCTTTGTCTCTTGAACATTGCGTTGGTATGGGAACGTTTATTAGTCCCTTTGGAGACTTGACAAAACTAAGGCTCAGAGAGGTTTAGTCCCTTACCCAAGGTCACACAGCTCCACCTAGTCAGGATTAGAGCAAAGGGCTATTTGACTCTGAAGTCTGTGCTCTCCAGAGCAACTCATCTACAGTGTGCCAGGTACCTGGTGGGAGGGAACCACAGGTGAATCAGACCTGGTCCTTTCCCCGAGGGAGAGAGAAGGCCAGGCCAGCTGCAGATCTAGCCTATAATCCTGGGCAATAACAGCTGCTCCCTCTTGGGTTGACAGTGGGTCCCTGACAATGTCCTGATGAATCTGGGTTCCCATCTTATGGTGGAGGGGAGACTGAGGCACCAGGCCTTGGGGCCCCAAGCTGTGCTACAAATCCCTAGCACATTGGGGTCAATGCTGGGAGCTTTGCTGGAGGAGGGAAGTAGAAGCTGGGAGCTCAGGGGCCCCCCGCCTGACTCCCTCCCTGTCTCTGTCCCCATCTGCCCTGTCAGAAATGTGGAGCCCAGGCCTGTACGCCGAGGAGCAGGCTGAGCTGGCCAGCTCACCCCCACACTGCAACCTCACAGTGAAAGACCTCCTCCTCTCTGGCAGTGGCGGGGACCTGGTGAGCAGTCCCGACCTGCCCCTTGGAGCATCAGAGGTGGGAGGGCGCTGGGGTTCATGGGGCCCCAATACCCCCATTTTGGAGACTGGAAGACAGTCACAGACAGGGGCTGATAGTTGTCCAAGGTAAGTCCAAGTCACTTACTCTGACTTCCACCCAGAGTAAGTCAGTGGGTCCCAGTCCTGAGTTCTGTGTCTCCTGGGCTGGGATACTTTCTACTATAGTAGTAGCATTTTAAAAAAAGGCTAAAACTTACCAAGCATCTACTATAGGCCAGGCACTCTTCTAAATGCTCTTAATGTATCATCTTTTAATTCACAGCAACCCTGAAAACTGGAGCTCTTATCTTAATTCTACGTTGGAGGAAATGGGCACAGAGAGGTCCAGTAATTTGACCTAAGTCACAGAGCTGCTGCAGGCTCAATCCCTGGGCTGGCCCATTGGGCCTGTTGTGCCCATTGCACGCTGACCGAGGGCTGTCTATCTTGCCCTAGGGTTCTACTACAGGTAAACCAGACCTGAGAACCCAATTAGTACCTCCATTTCACAGATGAGAAAGCCAATGCCCAGAGAAGTTAAGCCACAAACCCGAAGTCACACAGCAAGCAAGTGGCCGAGTCAGGATTTGAACTCTAGTTTGCCTGATACCCAAAGTTGTCCTGACAATCTCTAAGAAAGAGCAGAACACCCCTCTTGACTTGAGAGATGCGCGGTGAGCGCCAGCTGTGTGCTCAGCCTCTGGGGACCTCATGGTCAAAAGGGGACAACTGACTGCTCATGGAAATATACCCATAAGGGAGAGAGGCTGGAGGGTCATTGCATGTCCAGGAAGGCTTCTGGAGGAGGCAGAACTTCAGCAGGTCTTGAAAGATAGGAAAGGTGAATGACTGCTCTGGAAATACTAACTGCCTTTTGTAAATGTGTCAAGTTTAATACTGTTGTTCTGTGTGTGAACAATGTTGGGAAGTGGAAGACCTTATCCCCATTTCGCAGATGACCATGCTGAGGCTTGGATCCTGGAGAGAAAATGGTTGGGCTGATCCATGGCCTGGAATTCTAGGGAGTGGAGTTTGATCCAACGAATGTCAGGCTGCCCCAATCTCCACCTTTATTCCTGAGCCTCCCATTCCATGGTGTGACATTCCTAAGACTTGGCTCTCTGATGACACGATTCTTTCATTTTCAGTGTTTCTATTTCATAATTTAAATTTAATTAAAAAAATTTTGAATAGGCAAATGCATTCACATAGTCCAAGTTCCAAAGGTACAAACAAGTAGACAGGGAGAAACATCCCTCACCCCCATTTCCTGGAGGCTCACTTAACCTGTGCCCTGTGTTGGATTTTCCCTTTGCTGTTGCAGACTGCACTGCAAGGAATGTTCAGAGCCCAGAAAAGTGCCTGGCATGTCGTAGGTGCTAAATACATAGCTGTCTAATGACTACTTGTGAAACAAATGAAAAACTTGTATCTAAAGAGCAATTCCTGGAAGTGGAATTGCTGGGTCAGAGGGCTGTGTGCTGATTCTTTGGAGCCCTAGTGCCAGTGGGGACTCTACAGCAGATGGATCGATTGTTTCTCAGACCTGATGTCTCTTTCATTTCCCAGAGGCAGTCACTCTCCCTGCCCTCAAAGCAATTCTGTCTTGAAAGATAGGAAAGGTGAATGACTGCTCTGGAAATACTAACTGCCTTTTGTAAATGTGTCAAGTTTAATACTGTTGTTCTGTGTGTGAACAATGTTGGGAAGTGGAAGACCTTATCCCCATTTCGCAGATGACCATGCTGAGGCTTGGATCCTGGAGAGAAAATGGTTGGGCTGATCCATGGCCTGGAATTCTAGGGAGTGGAGTTTGATCCAACGAATGTCAGGCTGCCCCAATCTCCACCTTTATTCCTGAGCCTCCCATTCCATGGTGTGACATTCCTAAGACTTGGCTCTCTGATGACACGATTCTTTCATTTTCAGTGTTTCTATTTCATAATTTAAATTTAATTAAAAAAATTTTGAATAGGCAAATGCATTCACATAGTCCAAGTTCCAAAGGTACAAACAAGTAGACAGGGAGAAACATCCCTCACCCCCATTTCCTGGAGGCTCACTTAACCTGTGCCCTGTGTTGGATTTTCCCTTTGCTGTTGCAGACTGCACTGCAAGGAATGTTCAGAGCCCAGAAAAGTGCCTGGCATGTCGTAGGTGCTAAATACATAGCTGTCTAATGACTACTTGTGAAACAAATGAAAAACTTGTATCTAAAGAGCAATTCCTGGAAGTGGAATTGCTGGGTCAGAGGGCTGTGTGCTGATTCTTTGGAGCCCTAGTGCCAGTGGGGACTCTACAGCAGATGGATCGATTGTTTCTCAGACCTGATGTCTCTTTCATTTCCCAGAGGCAGTCACTCTCCCTGCCCTCAAAGCAATTCTGGTTTCCCCACAGCAACATCACCTGGCAGCCCCCAACCTGTTGCGCCTTGGGACCGGGCACGGCCAGGAGCTGGTGCTGACAGAGGACGAGAAGAAGCTGTTGGCCAAAGAAGGCATCACCCTGCCCACCCAGCTGCCCCTCACCAAGGTGAGTCAGTGGGATCCCCGGCTCTGGAGCTCGCCCCCTTTCCTGCAGCTACTTGCCCATGAATCTCACCTTTGGGTCTCCCACACTAGAATGTTAGGACGTGTCTGTCACCAGAGCCAGAAAAATCATCCTCAAAGCCAACGCAGTGGGGGCTTTCTAGCTGGCCGCAGTCTCCACCCAGCCTATTCACTCAATATCAGTATCTGAGTTTGCTTTTCCAATTGGAAGACCTCTCTTAGTCTTGATAACTGGCCCCGGGAAAGGCGCTGTTCCCACAGATGGCCAGAAGATGGCGGGATTGCACCAGTGCACAAAATCCAGTTGCCAATACGGGACTGGGTTTGGGAGCTGGGAAGACCTTCAGGACCCAGGACCCCCCTAGAGATTCTGCAAGAATTTCGGGGTAGAAAATCTGGTCTTCAGGTCATCATGGGTCTGCCCTCAAGTCCCCGAGCCTGGGATGGCTCCCTTGGGAGGATAATGGGGTGAAGTTGTGGGGTCTGGACAAGAGAGCGGACCCTCCAGACTGCCTCAGTCTGCTCCCCATATCACTCTGCAGTATGAGGAGCGAGTGCTGAAAAAAATCCGCCGGAAAATTCGGAACAAACAGTCAGCCCAAGAAAGCCGGAAAAAGAAGAAGGAATATATTGATGGCCTGGAAACTCGGTAAGGCTGGGGTCCCGGGACACCACACTTAAGGGGGAAACTGAGGCCTGAGAGAGGGATGCAATGGAGCTAAGGTCACAGTTTTCAGGATCTGACAAAATTAGAGTTGTTTCCTTCTCTCGGAGAGACAATTTTTCATGTGAATTGCAAGGATGGAAAAATGCCTAGTAAGGTGGTACAGGGCTCAGGTTCGAGGCCCCTTAATCCCCTAGAAGATGTTATGCCAAGAAGGGAGAAGGTATCATCCGTCTTGTCCTGGCTCTTTGCCTGAAGATAGGACATTTACTTCCCTTGCTGAGCATCACTGATCCTCAGAGCTGTCATGGCTTCCTTCGGTGGGGGAGAAGAAAGGCAGAATTTCCTCAACTTAAGAACTGTGCACCCAGGACTTTCCTGTTGGCGCAGTGGTTAAGAATCCACCTGCCAGTGCAGGAGACACAGGTTCAAGCCCTGGTCTGGGAAGATCCCACATGCCACGGAGCAACTAAGCCCGTGCACCACAACTACTGAGCCTGCGCTCTAGAGCTCGTGACCCCCAGCTACGGAGCCCACGTGCCACAACTACTGAAGCCCGCGCGCCTAGAGCCCGTGCTCCGCAACAAAAGAAGCCACCACAATGAGAAACCTGTGCACCGCAACGAAGAGTAGCCCCCACCTGACACAACTCGAGAAAGCCCATGCACAGCAACAAAGACACAGTGCAACCAAATATAAATAAATAAATAAATAAATCTTTTTAAAAAAAGAACTGTGCACCCCAGGACTTCCCTGGTAGTCCAGTGGTTAAGACTCCACGTTCCCAATGCAGGGGGCCCAGGTTCGAACCCTGGTCAGGGAACTAGATCCCACATGCCACAACTAAGATCCACGTGCCACAACTTAAGACCTGGAGCAGCCAAATAAATAAATAAATAAAATTTTTTTTAAAAAAAGGAAAAGAACTGTGCACCCCAATCTCATCCAATCGCCTCTCTCAACTCATTTAGGCTACTGAGGGACAGGCTCTTCTTTATTCTTTAATAGAAACATAAAAACTTAGCTTGCTCACTTTTTAAACCAAAAGTGATTTAATTAAATGTTACAGATTTGGGTTTTCTATTTCTTTTCTAGTCAATTCTGAGATGTCATATTCTTCTGGAAAGTTGTCCATTTCAAATTTACTGACATAAATTTGTTCATAGTTCTCTCCTATTATTTTTTTAAGTTCTGAATAATTTATAGTTGTGCCCGTTTTAATTAACTCATGTTGTGTATTTGTGCCTTCTCTTGTTTTTTATCTTTGTCAATCTTGCCAGAAGTTTGTCTGTTTTATTATTCTTTCTAAAGAATGAATTTCTGGCTTTTCCTCCCACCCAGTTGTCTTTTTGTATTCTAGTTCCTTTATTTCTCTTAGCTTTATTGTGTCTTTAGTTGTGTTTTGTTTTGCTTTTGGTGGGGAAGATCTATTCTGTTGTTCTTTTGCTAATTGTTAAATGTGTATGTTCAGCTGGTTGAGCTGTAATAAAGTTATACATTCAGGGGGACTTCCCTGGCAGTCCAGTGGTTAAGACTGCATGCTTCCACTGCAGCAGGGCACAGGTTTGATCCCTGATCAGAGAACTAAGATCCCGCATGCTGAGGGGCCAAAAAAACAGAAAAAGAAAAAAGGTTATACATTTTCCTCTCAGCATTGCTTTAGCTGCATCTCACACATTTTGGTTTGTACCATTGTCATTACCATTTGGTCCCTAGGTCTTTCTTAATTTACACAGTGGATTCTTCTTTATCCCATGAGTTATTTAGAAGGAGGGCCTTTTAGTGGGAGAATTTATTCTCTTCCCTGGTTGTGATATGAGGACTAGCATATCCTCATGCCATGATTTGAGTGTTTTGGGTTTTTTTAAGAATTTTTTTTTTTTTTTTTTTTTTTGCGGTGCGCGGGTCTCTCACTGCCCAGCCGCTCCGCGGCATGTGGGATCTTCCCAGACCGGGGCATGAACCCGTGTCCCCTGCATCGGCAGGCAGACTCTCAACCACTGCGCCATCAGGGAAGCCCTGATGTGGACCATCTTTAAAGTTTTTATTGAATTTATTACAATATTGCTTCTGTTTTATGTTTTGGTTGGTTTTTTTTTTTTTCTTTTCTGCAAGGCATGTGGGATCCTAGCTCCCAACCAGGGATTGAACCCACATCCCCTGCACTGGAAGGTGAAGTCTTAACCACTGGACCACCAGGGAAGTCCCATGATTTGAGTGTTTTAATTCTACATCTGAGTGGTCTGGGCCAAGACAGCATTAACAGATGGATGCAGATGGGAAAGGTGGGGTTCCCGGACTGGACCCCAAAACCCCAGATGGAATGATCACATTGTCTTTTTCCTCAAATGTACTCTGCTAAGCCCCTAATCAACTCTACTTCATGTCAGTCCCCAACTGCTCTGTGAAGTAGGTTACTGTATCTCCACGTTACAGATGAGGGGACTGAGGCCAGACAGCAGAGTGCCTCAAGGTCACAGGGAGGGTGAAGATTGTAACTTGGGTCTCTTTGGACTCAGTTGCCATGCTACTGCATCTTCTCAAAGCATCACGGCCTGAGTTTGGTGGTCCACTTCCAATCCTGGGGGCTCAGACTAGAATAAAGCCCCCACACCAATGCAAAGATGGTACCTAGGAGCCAGGCAGAACTGGGTTCAAATTCTGGCCTTGTTACAGACTTGCCAGGGTGACTTTGGATGAATGACTTCCCCTCTCTGGGCTTCGGTTCCCTGCCTGTACAGTGGGGCCTCACAAAGAGATGTTAGTTTGACCTGTTGGTGACAGGCATATTCTGAATGTCACTGTGATGTTGCCCCTGCAGGATGTCAGCCTGCACTGCCCAGAACCAGGAACTTCAGAGGAAGGTCTTGCATCTTGAGAAGCAGAACCTGTGAGTATTGGTCAAACTGGGGCAGAGAACAGGGGGAGCTGACCCCAGAGTCCCTTGCAGGAGAGGTGGACATGGGGGGACAGGCTGTGTGATGGCAGGACAGAGCAGGGGGTAAGCGCTCCACCTAGAAAGGGGGAAGGCTGCAGAGAGAAGGGGTTTTGGACTTGGGCCCTTGAAGGTTGTATAAGAGTTCACTAAAGGGAAGATGCTGCCGGTAGAGGAAATGGCATATGAATGGCTAAAGGCTAGGAGTATGGTGTGCTGGATAACTGCAGGTGATTCCATCTGTGGGTGCATTTACTTAGTCAATTTTTGGGGGGTGTCATGGATGATGCCATTACAGGTGTTTGTGAAATAGCTTGTGTTAACACTTTAGTTGTGATGGGAGGAGGTGGTATTTCCTCCCCCCGTCGTGGTCAACCTCCCGATTCACATTTTGAACTGTTGGATGTCTGCTCTGGTGGCAGAGAGGACTTTGTTGCATTCATTCAGCTTTGGGGAAGAAATGTATGCCTCTGTCAAGTTGTTGGGTGTTTTTTAAACCTTAAATCTTTTATCCCCCTGCATATATACATTCATTTTGTCACAAGGTCGGTGTTGCCTCCATAATTGAGTTAATACAGGCTAAATTTCCATCTTCTGTGATGTCCTGTTTGAAGTTTAAACAGCTTGATCTATTTTTTAAAAACCTATCTGCCTATTCTTCATGTTGTGTGGACAGTGCTTGGTGCCTTATTCTTTCATAGAATCGTCTGTTTGAAAATAGTGAGGGATTGATTCTTTTTTTTTTTTCCTAATAAATTTAGTTATTTATTTATTTTTGGCTGAGCTGGGTCTTCGTTGCTGCGCGTGAGCTTTCTGTAGTTGCGGTGAGCCGAGGCTACTCTTCGTTGCGGTGTGCAGGCTTCTCATTGCAGTGGCTTCTCTTGTTGTGGAGCATGGGCTCTAGGCGCACGGGCTTCAGTAGTTGTGGCACGTGGGCTCAGTAATTGTGGCTTGTGGGCTCTAGAGCGCAGGCTCAGTAGTTGTGGTGCATGGGCTTAGTTGCTCCACGGCATGTGGGATCTTCCCGGATCAGGGCTCGAACTCGTGTCCCCTGCATTGGTAGGCGGATTCTTAACCACTGAGCCACCAGGGAATCGATTGATTCTTATGGTGGTATTTAGAAGGGAATTTTAGTTCTTTTCTTCCTGTGCTATAATGTAGCTATGTTTAAACTTTCCAACCAGGTGTTATATTTTCTACTAACCTGTTTTTAACCTGAGGAAAATTCTTGAGCCATTGTTTCCAAATAGCTTCCACTGAGTATTTGCTACATTGGCATACTTCTAGATCAAACTGTATGGCCCTACTTACTCAATTTTTATTTAGCATCTACTCTGTGCCAGGCATAGTTCTGGACACTGGGACCCAAACAGTGAACAAAACAGACCTGGCCCCTCCACTTAAAGACTCACAGTCTACTGAGAAACAGACTCAAGACAAACAAAAATATATGAAAGATCATTCGAATAGTGATAGCCACTGGGAAGAAAAATAAACTAGGGGGAAGGGGCTAGAGAGTGAGGGGGGTGCCATTTTAGGCAGGGAGGTCAGATAACATGACATTTGAGATGAGACCCAACAGATAAGAAAGAAGCAGCTACAAAAAGACCTGTGGGGGGTGGGGCGGGGGAACAGGGTCCTTGGTACAGCGAGAACAGCCTGTGCAAAGGCCCTGGGGCAGGAATGCTTGTGTGTAGGAGGAACAGTGAGGGGCTGTGTGTCTGGAGCAGAGTGAGCAAGGGGGAGAGAGGGAGGAGGGGAGGGCAGGGAGGGGACGGGACTGGCTGTGCCAGGCCTTGTGGGCCTCGGGGAGGACTTGGGCTTTTACCTCCGAGGGAGATGGGAGGTCTGGGAGGGTTGGGAGAAGTTGAGTCACATTTGGAAAAGTGGGGAGCATGAACTCTAGAGGAGGCAGGAGAAGCTTGGGGGGACCAGAGGCTGGGGCCGGTGTCCAGGCGAGCAATAATGGCAACCTGCATGGAGAAGGTGGGGTGGCAGAGAAGTGGGTGAGATGTTCAATGGAGATTTATTGAGGGAGCTTCTGGGACTTTTAAGAGCAGTGGGGCCTTGAGGGATGGACAGGATTCAGACTTCAGCCAGGCTGGGGGACCCCAGGAATCACAGAGAGGCAGGTCAAGGCTATGTAGGGATCAACCAAGTCTTCACGTTTCCACTAAGGTCCCTCTTGGAGCAGCTGAAGAAACTCCAGGCCATCGTGGTCCAGTCCACCAGCAAGTCGGCTCAGACGGGCACCTGCATAGCGGTGAGTCCTGACCCCCAGCTCCAAGGGGCTTGTCAGCCTTGGCAGAGGGTCCTGTGGGGGAGGTGAGTGTTAGTAGCAGCATAGACGTCCCTGAGCCCCAGCTCAGGCATGCTCCAGTCTTCTGGGCCTCAGTTTCCCTGCCTATGAGACCAGTGTGCTCAGGGGAGGGGAAGGGACGGGGTGACCCTGCCCCCATCTCCACCAGGTCCTGCTCTTCTCCTTTGCCCTCATCATCCTCCCCTCCATCAGCCCTTTCGCCTCCAACAAAGCCGAGAGCCCCGGAGACTTCGTGCCTGTACGAGGTAGGTGGACCAGGGGGTTGCTTCTCCCTCAAAACCCCTCTGGGCTGCCCTGTGGGCGCACTCCCCTTGGATCCCCAGCCCCCATACTGGGCCACTGGGGGAGGGGGAGGAGGCCCCCTTGCAACTGCTTCCTGAGGCTGGGGGCTAAAATGAAGAAGGGACCCAGCGCCCCAGGCCATCCCTCACGACCCCCCAACCCTTGCTCAGTTTTCTCCAGAACTTTGCACAACGATGCAGCATCCCGTGTGGCTCCCAACATCGTGCCAGGCTCCGAAACCCCAGGACATGGGCCCAGGGCTGGCACACTTCAGGAAGGGTCTCCAAGCAGCCCTCAGGGGGAATGGGGATCCCGGGACCCGCCGGCTCCAGACAACTCGACGGAGGATCTGGACAACGGGACCCTGGTGCAGGGCAACCCCATGAAGGAGCTGGACCGGGCCACCCTCCTAGACTGTGCCCGGCCCGAACAAGCACTCGGCGCGGGGCGCGTGGGGCTGGAGGTAGCAGGGGGGGAGCTGTGAGCACCACGGGTATGTGCCCCCAGGCCCCTCTAGTCAGGGGTGCTTCAGTGGGTGCTGCAGTGGACAGATACAGGCACAGGGATCCGAGGTGAGGGAGAGACCCCGGCGATGGTGTCAGGATGGAGACGCACAGACTCACAGCTACAGACCCAGGGACCCAGGCCCATGCAGAAACTGATGCTCAGACACAGACCATAAGGCCACAAAGCCTGAGAAATACACATACAGACCCAAGTGCAGAAGGAAACAGGAAGACACACACAGACTGATCCACCGACCCAGAGAGATAGGCATACACCAGGCCTCGGTAACTCCCCGCTCGGCCACTCCTTCCTGCCCCCTGGAACACAGGGAGGAGGAAGCGGCCAAGTCTGCTGGGACCCTGGCCCTGGAGCACGGGCTGAGCTCTGAACTTCGGGGCCGCCATGGCTCACAGCCATTCCCTTTTTCTAAGACTGCTACTACGGTCCTCAATAAAAAGTATTTTGAGAGAACACGGCTGGCATGGAGGTGGAGTGGGGTGGGGGCTGAATTAGAGTCTGGGCCTCCCCAACCCACAGAAGGAGGGACTGGGCCAACCTAGGATAGAGGAGTGAGGCAGGGGGTCCCTTGACCCCCAGGCTGGAGTGGTGACCAGAGAGGTGCCGGGGCGTCTTCAGCACCTTGGAGAGCGGCGGCGGGCGGAGAGCAGGGCGCACAAGGAGTGCGAGGTAGCTCTGGCCCGCCCCCCCACCCACCCCACGACCCTTCCAGGATATTCGCGTAAGGGCTGCGGCAGTTGCCTTCCTGGGGGGCCTGGTTGCCCACCCTGCTCGTTTTATAGATGAGGACACTGAGGCGTCGGGAATGAAGGGACCTGCCCAAGGTCACAGCTGGGAAGACTGACCCCAGCTGCACCTGCGCTCTTCCTTTAACGCGTCACCCTGGCCCTGCCCGCTTTGCACAGGTGCCCGGGGGTTGCAACTGTGATCAAAAAACGCGACCTCTCTCCTCAAGGGGCTCACTGCCTAGTTGCAGAGGGCACATAATAAAGAATCCCGCAAGTCAGAATTACAAACTGAGGACTCAGCAAATGTCAGCGGCTGGTAAGGCCCTCCTTTGCCCCAGGCCTGGATTGCATGCCCAGCCCAGGCACATATCCCAGGGGGTGAGGGGACCACACAGCCCTGCCCCCAGGGACTAGGACCCAGGGCAAGGCTGTGGATGGCAAACACAGACTCAGATGCAAGAAATTCTTTTATTGCATTGAAGGCTTTTCTGGAAGCCTGAAGGAAGCCAGGTGGACCCACCCTTCTTCCTCCGGCCCCAAAGGCAGTGTGAGCCTCTATTGTCTGCCCTGCCATGAAGTTTGGCTCCTAAATGATGGCCCTGCCTCCCTTCCCTCCTGGAGGGACTGTGAAGGCTGTCTGGGGGTAGGCAGGGGTTGGGGAGTGTGAGGGCCCAGGGGTCAGAGGAAACCACAGAGGGCCTGGCCACACCTCCCAGGAACATCCTGAGTCAGAGGCTGGAGCCTGGGGGTGGAGCAGGTACGGGGCGGGGGCGGACAGCTCCAAGGTCAGGGTCCAGGGGGGCTTGCTCCTTCCCAGGCCCCCTCCAGAGGCCCCAAGCTAAAGGGAGGTGCAATGGAGGGCAAGTCTGCCCCGGGGCGTGGAGCCCAGCTCTCAGCACCCTGAGGTCTCCCCCCAAGGACAGAGACGAGTAACAAAGTGAGACCAGTAAGAAAAAAAAAAGAATCCATGGTTTCTACAAACAGCCCCGCCCTCCCCAGGCCCCCTGGTCAGCTGGGAACCACCTCGGTCTTCACTCTTTTGGGGGGCCTGCAGGGAGCAGGACTGTCCAGCCGCTCCCTTTTGGGGCTGGCGGGCCCGGAGCCGTCGTGCTGGGCGCCAGGCTCAGCTGCGGGCTCCTGCTTGGGGCTGGCGGGCGCTGGGCTGTGGAGCTGGGCGGGGGCCTCCTCCTTGGGCTCCAGCTTGGGGGTGGGCGGGCGGGGCAGGGGTGGCAGCGCCCTCTCCAGCATGCGGGGGCCGTCCCAGGCTGGGATCTCCAGGCCCAGAAGCTTCATGAGCCGGGTCATGACTTCATCTACATAGCCGTGGATACGCAGGTCTGCGTGGCGGTCCTGCGGGGGGCGGGACCGGTCAGGTGGAGGGAGAAGGCTTGGGGGGGCCTGGGGGGTCAGGGGTCAGGGGTGGGCTCCAGCACGTACGTGCTTGGTGGGCTGAAGGTTGACGATGACCAGCCGGCCTCCGCGGCGTTTGGTGGCGAGGGGCAGGTTCCCGCTGGGCCGGATTTGCAGGGAGGTGCCCAGCGTGATGGACAGGTCCGCGTTCCTGGGGCCAGGAGGCGGGATTAGCCTGAGCCCCTGGGCAAGGGTCTCTGCAACCCTCCTCCTGCCCCACGAGGCTGGGGGCGGGCCGTCTCCAACACACACACCACCCCACCCTTGCTCAAATGCCGTGGCTTCACTGCTCTGCTGACACGCCGGGGCCAGCCCTGTGGGAGGCCGGCTCACACAGCGCCCATCTCTGCCTGGGGGCTGGCTTGCCCCAGCTTCCAAGCTGCCCTGAATCCTGCCCGCCGCTTCCCTTCTGCCAGAGCCACCCCACCCCGTCGGCAGAAGTGGAGCTGCTGATGTGGGTGGGACCTTCCCCACTTGGACCCCTGGGTTCCAGACCTGGCTCAGTCACTTCCTGGCTGGGCAGTGTGGACGGAGGTGTCAGCTTGCTCCAGCCTCGGTTTCCTCGTCTGTAAAATGGGCCCCAAGCAGCACCCACCCTGGGCTGTGGTGAGGATGGTGTGTGAGGCCTCTGGCCGGGGCCGGGGGTATGAGGGCTCAGTACACAGGAGCTGCCATTGTTACAGGGGAAGCGAAGCCCAGAGAGGGTGTGGGCCACCTCTTTCCTGATGTCCCCGGGGTTGCAGCTGGCTGTGTTTCTGCCCCTCCCCTGCCCACCCCACCCTGGGCTCGGCGGGGGTCAGACCTGCTGGCCTCATCGGCCAGAGTGAGGTCCCGGTCAGGCAGGGAGTCTTCCCAGTCCAGGATAGTGTCTCTCAGCTCCCCCCTGTATGGAGAGCGGGGGAGTCAGCAGGGACACTGGCCGCCTCCTCTGGGGTCCAGGGCGTGGGGAGGGGCCGCTTACCTGCAGGCCCGCAGCCCCCTTGACTTGGCCACGGTGCAGAGCCGGCCGGTGGCCTTCAGGCCCATGCTGCCCACGACGGTGTCCCGGACGTACTGCCTGTGTCGGGAGAGGAAGGGGTCAGCTCCCCGCCTGCTCCCAGGTGCCTACCCTGCGGCCCCACCTGGGTGGCTCTTGCTTTTTGCAGGCAGCTGTTCTCCCAGGAAAGCGGGGGCCACATGACCAGAATCTAAGCATGAGGGGACATCTGGTAAACCCAGCACGGGGGGGCAGAGGGGGCCTCCCACAAAACAGCTGGCCTGGCTGCTTCAAAAGGTCCACAGCTCGGAAAACAGAGAAAGGTCGGGAAGTGCTCCAGGTAAAGGAGACTAAAGAGATGGGACAGTGGCATGCAGAGTGCCACCCTGGGTTGGACCCTGCACCAGGGGAAAAACAGCAACAATGGGAGGGAGCACTGGGAACACAGACTGGGGAGAAGAGTCGCGTTTGTGTTTTTTACGTTTCCTGACTTTAGAAACTGCACCGCGGCTGTGGAAGAGAATACCGTGACTTGTGGGAGATAAATGTCTAAAGGGTTTAAGGGGCAAAGGATAAGGAAATCTGCCCCTTGAACAGTAGAGCAAATCCGAACACAGAAAGAAGAGGGGAAACGAATTGTGGTGAAATGGTAACACTGATGAATCTAGGTCAGGGTCAGCAAACCATAGCCCTGAGGATCAAATCCGGCCCTCTGCTTCCCATTTTTGTAAATAAAGTTTTATTGGCACACGGCCATGCCCATTCCTTTAAGTGCTGTCTATAGCAGCTTTCAGGCTACAGAGCTGATAGTCATGACAGAGACAGTCTGGCCCACAAAGCTGAAGATATTTACCATATGGCCCTGTACAGGAAAAAGTTGGGGATCCCCGGTCTAGGTCAAGTATGAGTTCATTGTATGGTTCTTGTGAGTTTTCCACCAGATTGAAGTCTTTCAAAATAAATTTAGAGGTTAAAAAAAACAGTTTTTCAAGTTGGGGCCCCACCTGTGCTCTGGTCTTAAGAGATTCCACCTGCAGGGGAGCCACACACACCTGCCATGCCTGAGTTATTCACACCCATAAGGCTGCTTGCCCAGCAGAGGGAGACACGCCCAGAGCCCTACTGTTCCAGGAAGGCTCAGCCTTTCCAGAGCCGGAAGAATGCCCCGTCACACCCTGTTATGGGCTGAGTGGCGGCTCCCAAGTATTTTGGAATGAGATCTTATTTGGAAGTAGGGTTGTTGCAGATGTACTGGGTGGGTTCAGATGAGGTCACATTTGAGTAGGGTGGCCCCTAACCCATGTGACTGGTGTCCTTATAAGAAGAGGGGACACAGGGACTTCCCTGGTGGTCCAGTGGGTAAGACTCTGCACTCCCGACGCAGGGGGCCCGGGTTCGATCCCTGGTTGGGGAACTAGATCCCGCATGCTGCAACTAAGAGCTTGCATGTGGCAACTAAAAAAGATCCCGCGTGCCACAACGAGGATCCTGCGTGCCGCAACTAAAGCCGTAAGTGAATAAAAAAAAAAAAAAAAAAAAAGGAGGGGACACAGACACACAGGGACACGGAAACGTGATAAAAGATTCAGAGGTCAGAGTGATGAGTCTACAGCCAAGGATGGTCGGAAACCACGAGGAGCTGGAAGAGGCAGGACGGATCCTCCCGGGCAGGGTTCAGAGGGAGCGCGGCCCCGCCAACACCTTGACTGTGGACTTCAAGCTTTCAGACCCATAAGACTATCAGTTTCTGTTGTTTTAAGTTACTCAGGCTGTGGCAGTTTGTTAACAGCAGCTGCGGGGAAATGAATACACCTCCCGGGAGGAAGATACGCCCCCAAGTCCCACCCTGGGAGGGTCACACCCTTGTCTCTGGAAACATCAGATTCAACTCACAAGGCCCTTCTGCAGAGCCCGAGCTGGGTCACCCACACCTTGGGCCCCCCCCCCCCGCCACCACCCCCCGCGGCACTCACGTCTTACACTTGACACATTCTTCTACAAACATGTTCCCGTGAAGCTCTGCCAGTTTGTCCCTGTGGGAGGAGAAGGAAGAGGCTTAGTGATCCAGACGGCTCAGGGCTGGAATCCACCCCCAGGACCAGGAAGAGGGGATCTCGATTCTCCAGATGTGCCTGCCTAGCAGACACTGACACTGGCAGCTGAGCACCAAGAACCTCCCCTGGCTGAATCGCCACAGTGCCCTTGAGAGGGAGGGGCTGCCATCAACACCCATTTTCCAGATGAGGAAACTGAGGCTCGGAGAGAGGGGCAGCCTGCCCAAGGCTGAGCAGGGCTGGACGCGGGGTGCACCTGGGGAAGCCGGAGCGCACGTGCAGCCCGTCCACGTTCTGGCTGACCAGGAAGCGGAGGAGGCCCACGCGCTCCAGCTGCACCAGTGCCATGTGAGTCTTCGTGGGCCGCGCGTTCTCGAAGGTGGTGTCGAACTTGGGGGCCAGGCCCTGCTCCTCCATCGTCCAGACGCCATGGGGGCCCCTGAGGTGGCAGGCAGGAGAGACAGAGAGAGCTTAGGGATCAGGAAGAGAGGGGACAGAAAAGGAGACAGAGAAGGGGAGACAGAAACAGGCAGAGAAAGAGAATCAGAGAGAGACAGAGTGACACAGTCAAAGGAGGGGGTGGGGGAGGAAGGAGGGAGAACGTGGTACACAAGGGCAGAAGTTAACTACTCAATTCCACCAACACTTACTGCTGCTGCACTGAGCCTGGCCCTGCGCTGGGTGATGCTGGGGCCCTAAGGGACCCAGGCCCTGCCCTCGAGGAGTCCTCCATCTTGTGGGGAGAGACATAGGTGGACACAGACCCTCCAGCTCTGTGGGGCTGGGACAGAGGGAGGAACCCGGGGCTGGGCTGGCCCAGTAGAAGCGGTGAGGGCTCTTTGTGGAACTGTGGGAAGGCTTCCTGGAGGAGGCAGAGCTGTCTCTTGAACAGAGGAGGAAAGGGCTGGGCAGCTCAGACAGAAGAGGTAAGCAAAGGCCAGGGGGCTGGCAACAGCCTGTGAGTGGTCTGGGGGCTGCGGGAGCTGCAGGGGCTGAGGTTGGAGAGCTGATCCAGGGCTAGGTTGGGAAGAGCTTTGATTTCCAGCCTGAAGTGCTCAGAACTCTCCTGTGTGGCAATGGGGAGCCATGGCAGGTTATGGAAGGGGGGTGAGATTCACACCTTAAAATTCTAACATTCCTCCAAGAACCAGGAATCTGCTCTTCTGCTGTAAGAGTCTGCTCTGCGGGCCTGAGAGGCCTTAGAAAGAGAGTACAATTGTGATAGGCCTGCCCTACGGGGTAGGGTTGCAAACTCAGCACCAACAGGGGCCACTTGGAGGCCACCAGTTAGAGAACCCTGCTTTTCAGCAATGAGACTCTTGTCTAACACAGGCTGCCTAAAGTTAGACATTATCTGGCCTCACACCCTCACTTACAGGTGAGGAAACTGAGGTCCAGGTGGTTACGCCACTTGTCCCACCAGGGGTCTGACAGAAAAATATTTGCAAGTGAGTATGGAGCTAATTGTCCTTGATATCAATTCTCCCCTTTTTCTCTGGTAATAATAGAACCCCACTACTTAGCCTTACACAGTGAGCCTAGACGAAAGACTACATTTCCCAGCATCACTTGCAACTAGGTATAGTCAGGTGACCAAGTTCTGGCCGGTGGAATGGAATGTTGGGTGTGATACAAAGGGACAAGCTCCAAAGGAAGGGTCTTTCCCATCCCCAACACCCCACGGGACTGACAGACCACCCCAGACTCAGCGGGAGGGAAGGCGGCAGGAGGGGTTCCGATGGCCACACATCTGTGAGCTCACAGGGAAGCCCTGCCTTGACTTCCCTCCATGCGCACGGACCTGAAGTCGGGGATGCCTGAGGCTGTGCTGATGCCCGCGCCCGTGTGGAACACCACGTTGGAGGACTGCCGGACCAGCTGTGCCAGCTCCCATACCTTCCGCTCCAACTCCTCAGGGGGGTCAAAGACCTGTTGGGTGGGAGAGAGTGGAAGGGAGTGAAACAGGAGGGAAGGGGGCAGGGCACAACCTTTAAAAGAATGACACAGCTGTAGGACGTAACAAAAACTGGTTAAAGGTCCAAGATGGCGGCAGATTCGACTTCCAGTAGACCTGGAGCCTCATTATACACTCATTGTAATACCTCAGCATATGCTAAATGTATTAACACCCACAGGTGCCAGGACAGTTCAAAGGCTAACCATAAATGGCCAAAAAGTGGGCGGTGGCCCAATTCCTGGAAATCCCCACCCCTTGGTTGAAGAGCGAGACAGCAGGGAAGGGGGCAGGGCACAAACTTGAAAAGAATGACATAGACATTGAGCATATGACATAAAACTGGTTAGAACCGACTAGGCCCAAGATGGCAGAAGATTCAACTTCCAGTGGACCTTTAGCCTCATTATACGCACACTGTAATACATTAGCTAAATGACACACCCACTGGAGCCATAATAGTTCTGAGGCAGACCATAAAAAGCCAAAAAGTGGGCGGTGGCCCAATTCCTGGAAATCCCCACCCCTTCCCCGAAATAGTTGGAATAATTCTCCCACTCACTAGCCTATGAAATTACCCAACCCATACAAACTAACCACGCCATATTTCGAGGGCTCTCACCTTCTGATGTGGCCCCGGGGCGGAGAAAGTGTCTGGTGCATGGTAGGTGCTTAATAAATGTTTGTGGAATAAAGTGGAAACCAGGCAGGAGAGGAGTGGGGCTTCACACCACCTGGGAGCTCACTAATGCCTGACTCGGAAGGGACGCACTAGCCTTTGTGGGGTGGGGGCAATCTTCTCCCCCGTTTACAGAAGAGGAGACCCAAAAGGAAGTGACCCCGCCAAGGTCTCAGTGTATGGTGGGACTTCCTCTCAGCGTAGCTGGAGGGATCTTTCTGACTTACATCCTCCAGGTTCCTCCCCAGCTCAAAACCCTTCCTCATCACCCTCATCCGGATGGTGTCAGCTCCCCAGCTTGGCACTTGAGGCCCATCCTGGCCTGGTTCCGGTAACCTCTCTGGCCTAATCTGTTCTCCAAGTTTGTTTATTCCCACCTCCGCGCCTTTGCCCCGGTAGTGCCTTCCGCCTGGAACTACAGCCCCTGGTCCCCCATCAGAACTTCAGGACTTCCCGACGTGGGTCCTAGCCTCAGTCCCAGCCGGACCGACCCGGAGCTGGGCGTGGTCGCGTCCCCAGGCGCGCTGGGGCGTCACTTCCCGCCCCCTCCTCACTGGGAAGTCCCTCCCATTGTCTAGCTTCAGTGTCTCCTGATACTCCCAGAATGCCCGCTGCCAGCCGGCCCCGCCCAGCCCACGGCCCTGACGACGGCCGTCGGGACACCCGGCCGCGCTCACCTCGGGGAGGCCGCACTTGCCCTTGTCCGCGTACGGCGACAGCCCCGCCGCATAATTCACCGACATCCTCCAGGCCCCAACGGGAACAATAAAGTTTCCCTTGTTGCGGCCGCTTCCGCCGGAAACGGGGTGGGACGAGGAAGAAGGAGGAGCCGCCTTCTCATCTTCCGTACCCGGCCTCTTCTCTCCAACGCGCATGCGCCGACGCCTCAGTCGCCATATTAACTGCTGGCAAAGAGCAGCCAGCTTCCTGCTGTGCTGGGGATGTGGAGGGTGGCGGGAAAAGGGCTGTCCGGTGACCCAGGCTGGAAGCTAGGGGACTGCCCACGTGAGAGTTCTCTAGTCACCTCTAAAATGAGGGGCGCAAGCGATCGGTTTCCTCTTTCACCTTTTTACAAATGAGTAAACTGATGCTCCCCTTCCCCGCACCTCACCCCTCACGGGACAGAGCCTGAGAAAAGGGACCCAGGACTTATGCTTCGAGTCCAAGGTTCTTTCCCCTGCACATTTCATAAGTTTCTAAATTTACAAATGCAGGGTACCTGTGCATGTGTACGGGGGCCTCAGGGGGTGGCAATTTGAGGCCTCACTAGGAAGGGTCACGGACGCCACTCTAAGTTATCTGAACGTTATCCAGGTGGATGATTATCACTCAGCAGGACAGGTCCTGACTTCACCAAGAGGCTGGAGAAACTGCTCACAGTCACTGGGGCTGGAGGCCTTGAGGACTCATTTAAGAAACGTATTGAGCACCTACTGTTTACTGGGGAGACGCTGGAGAACACAGGCAGCACCCTGTGACCCGGCAATGGTGACTTGGTGTGAGTGGGTTGTAATGAGGGCACTGGGCAATGAAGGAGCTCAGAGGAGGCGCCTGACCCAGCCTGGGGGCAACCAGGAAGGCTTCCTGGAGGAGGGGATGTTGCAGCAAAGATCTGAACAGTGAGTACCATTGAGGTGGGGAGAATCAGCCAGTTGGGGGTGACAGGAGGTACAGAAAGAGGGCTCCTGGCATAGGGACCGCGAGTACAAAGGCTGAGAAGAGAGGAAAAGGGTGGCTCATTCCAGAAACTGAAATCCGTCCAGCCGTGGTCGGGAAGAACATCGGTGTCTTCCCACCAGAGCCCCTTGGCCAACAGACAGCCCTGCTGCCAGCCTGTCTCCTCCCTCTTCTCATCCCCGGCCCCCTGGGGCAGCTGCCCGCTCAGAGCTGATCAGGTGTCAGAGCTGAGAGCTGGGAGCTGCTGGTGCGAGCTGGTGGCCCAGCTGGGAGCAGGTAACCAGAGCTGGCAGTGGACACAGTGGCCTGGTGCTGGAGTCACTGGAGCTGCAGGAGGTAGGAGGGGAAGGAGTTAAGGGAGGCCTGGGATGGAGGCTCCCCTTAGGGCCCCAGGCTCCTTGCCCCTGATCCCTGGCATGTGGGAGAAAGGAAAGGCTGGTGTGTGTCCCAGCTATGCTGAGGTACACTGACACCCACACACACACTCGTTCATGCGTGCACCTCCCACTTCCCAGCCTTTGCGCTGTCTAGGGTACATACCCTCTTTTTCTGCTGCTGCAGCTCAATATCCTGTCCAGCCATCAGGCCCTGTTCATACATCATCACCTCTTCCAGGAATCAGCTCCCTAGATGAGGGTACTTCCCCCGCCCCCAAGCCTGCGGATTCCCTCCTGCCCAGGCAACCTGCGGACTTCTCTCTTGGGTGTCAGTTACACCCTGCTCTGGGTGTGATTGAGTCCGTTAGACAGGAGTAAAGAAAAAGGGTGGGTGGAATGGGTGGTGAGTGAATGGGTACATTGATTGAATGGGGTAAATTGAAGGGGTGAATGAAAGGATGGGCAGTAGATGGATGGGTGGGTGGGTTTTGGATGGATGCGTGGTAAGTAGATGGGTCACTGGATGGTGGATGAAGGATGGTTGGGTGGGTAGATGGTAGGTGGGTGTTGGCTGTATGGGTGGGTGCATAGGTGGATGGCTGGGTGGATAGTTGAGGTAGATAGGTGGTTGGATGAGTGGTTGGGTGGGTGGATGGGATGGTGGGTGGGTGGTGGATGAAGGATGGTTGAAGGGTGCGTGGAGAACCATGAGAAGATGAGTTGGGTGGATGAGTGGGTGGGTAGTGGCCAGTGGGTGATTGGATGGATGAGTGGATGGTGGGTGGACGGTGGATAGAGCACTGTTGAAGGGTACGTGGAGAGCCATGAGAACATAAGTTGGGCGGATGGTGGACAGTGGGTGGATGTAGAAGTGCTTGTGTGGGAGGATGGACGCACAGGTGAGTGGATGGGTGGAAAGATGATTTGGAGAATTCATGGGCAGGTGGGCAGGTGAGCAGTTGAAAGGACAGGTGAAGGATATGTCTTAACAGAAATCCCACTCAGACATAGGAAGGAATTCCTAGCCAAACACTTGGCAAAATGCCCCCTTGAGATCCCTGCCTGACCTCTATACCTGCACATGCACGAAACACAAAACAGGCTAAGCTGGACAGACATGCATGCACACACATACCTTGTGCTCACGCGTGCACACACATGCATGCAGCCATCACCCCAGACCTCTGCCCACCTTGGGTGACTTGCCTCCGTGCTCTCACTCACACAGGAGCCAGGCTGGTGTAAGGGGACTTAGCTGCAAGTATTTTCTCTCTGACTTTACAAGAAACATGCCTCTGTGCTAAGACGCCTGGGATATGGGCCTGGGCCCCCAGGAGCCCCTAACTATTCAAGAAAACAGAACCAGTCCAGACACTTCCAGCCTCTGGAGCCAGGGGTGGGGCAGAGGAAGAGCTGGGGGAACCCAGTTTGAGGAGTTAGAGTTCTGCCTACTAGTAAGAGGCAAAGCTGATCAGAACACCGTGGGATTTTGGAACTGGGCTGTGAAGGATGAATAGGAGTTCACCAGAGAAGGAAAAAAACAAAAGGCATCCTAGGTAGAAGTAACTGCACAGATAAAAGCTTGAAACCAGAAAAAGCCTGATCTACTTGGGCAACAGGGAATACTGGTGGGATACATTTATTGAGCACCTCCTGTTTGCCAGGCTCTATGCTAGGGACCTCACAGGAAACTGGCCACAAGTTGGGTAAGAGGGGATTATTTCCTGCATTTTGTGGAAGAGGGATGTAAAACACAGAGAGGGCAAGTGACCTGCTAAAGGACACACAGCAGTTAGAAGATGGGATAGGTTCATGTCCTGCTCTAGGGGCTGCGATGGCCGGGGGGAGGAGGAAGTGGTACTTTTGAGGAGTGGGAGGCGGACGTCTCTCCTGCCCACCAGGATTGATGTCCCTTACCCCCTGGCCTTCTGTAGGTGGCCTGGGGAGAGGAGAAACACCGGACACTGGCCATGAAGACCCTCCGGGCACGATTTAAGAAGACAGAGGTGAGTCTGAGGCCACTGAGATGCCTGACGTCCCCCAACTTCAGGCTCCTGTCCCCCAGGACCTGGCTGAAGATCCACTGGGCCCTTGGAGTGCTGTCTTCTGTCTGTCATCAGATTCTTTTGGCAGCTTCCATATGACCAAGCCCCTCCCTGTTCAAAACTCTTCCATGGTTCCCCACCATCCACAGGTCCAAGTTTACCCTTTTAGCCTCTGGCCACCTCCCCTCCCTTTCCTCTCTACTGCCCCCTGCTGCCCTGATCTCCACATTACTTTCTGTTCAAGCTTTTCAGCCACCATCCCTTTGTCCAGGCTGTTCCCTCCACCTGCAGTGCTCTTTCCTGTACTACTGTGCATCAGATCCTCCCCCTTGCTCACAATTTGGCTCCAAGAACATTTCTTCCGGAAGATCTCTATTCCCAGTTACAGTGACCACTTGCTTTTCTGGGGCCTCACTTTCTCGGGGACCCTGATTTCTTGCTTTTGAGTATTTATTCAGCAACTATTTGGATTGGGTGCTGTTCTAGGCACAAAGGACACAGCAGTGAACAGGGCAGACCGAAATCCCTGCCCCTGTGGAGCTGACAGCTGTGTTGGGGAGATGGAGACTAAACAAGATAAATAAGTGAAAAGGCATATTTTGTACCAGGGAGACAAAGAAAGCAAAGAAAGGGAATTTAAAGCATCTGGAGCAGGGGAGATGGTTGCAGTTGTAAAGCAGGTTGTCCGGAAAGGCCTCACCAAGAAGCTGATATTAGAGTAAAGATCAGAAGGGAAAGGAGGAGGAAATCATGTGTGTATTTGCAGGAATTGCATTCCAGGCAGAGGGAACAGCCAGTGCCAAGGCCCTGAGGTGGGGTCTAGCTGGCTTCTCTTGCAGCTATATTTTGGGCTGTGAACTTCCAGAGACTGTGCTCCTTCCTCATTCATTCCCCACTCCCTGCCGGCCCTGCAAGTCCCTGCCAGTGTGCAGGCTGGTCCAGGGCACATAGTGACAGAAGCTAAGAGAGCATTCACATGTAAAGTCTGGCAGCCAGCCTTCCTGAGCACTGGCCTCTGTCAGGCTAGACTTCCCAATTACAGCACAAAGAAACCAGGGTCCAGAGAGGTTAACTCACCTCTCCTGGTCACAGAGTAAAGTGGCAACAGGGAGATTCAAACCCACACGTGTCTGACTTTAGAGCCCTTGGTCTTTCTCCCATGACAGGGCCTTCCCATCCAGAAGACCCAAGGCAATCAGGGAGGCTACCTGGAGGAGGTGGTGCTGGAGCAGAGCATGGAAGGACGGGGAAGATTTAGACAAGTGAAGGCACACAGGGAGGGGGATGGGGACCAGTGTGAGCAAAGGTCTGAAGGCTGGGCAGAGCCTGGTTGATACAGGGACATAATGGGATGATGAAGAGGTTCTTTTGGCTGGAGCAGAGAATGTGAGGGGGAGCTGAGGCCCGAGAGGACCCAGCCCAAGGAGTCCTTGAATGTCAAAAATGGGGCAGAGGAACAAGCCTGGTTTTATTTTTTAATTTAAAAAAATTTGGGGGGGGCTTCCCTGGTGGCGCAGTGGTTGAGAGTCCGCCTGCCGATGCAGGGCACACGGGTTCGTGCCCTGGTCCGGGAAGATCCCACATGCCGCGCAGCTGCTGGGCCCGTGAGCCATGGCCGCTGAGCCTGCACGTCCGGAGCCTGTGCTCCACAACAGGAGAGGCCACAACAGTGAGAGGCCCGCGTACCGCAAAAAAAAAAAAATAAATTTTTTGGCCGTGCTGCACGGCATGCAGGATCTTAGTTCCCCAGCCAGGGACTGAACCCGTGGCCGCTGCTGTGGAAGAGCAGAGTCTTAACCACAGGACCGCCAGGGAAGTCCCAAGCCTGGTTTTAAAGTCAGGTGGCTCTGGGTTGGAATCCTTCCTCTGGCCCTGACTAGCTCGGTGACTTTGCGTATATCTCCGCCATTCTTTGGCCTTCCAAAGTTTTCCCCACTGATTTTTATTTTATTTTATTTTTATTTAATTAATTAATTTATTTATTTTGGCTGTGCTGTGTGGCTTGTGGGATCTTAGTTCCCTGACCAGGGATCGAACCGGTGCCCCCCGCAGTGGAAGCTCAGAGTCCTAACCACTGGACCGCCAGGGAAGTCCCCCCACCAGATGATTTTTAAATGTATTTTTATTATTTATCAATTTTAACATTCCTTTCATTTTGTTTATTTTAACGTTTAAAATTTAAATTTAATGTCATTGAACTCATTTTTATTTATTTCATCCCATTTTTGTTTTTATTTATTTGTTTTCAAACACTACAAGGAGATTTCCATGTGCTTTGCAGATGTCAGCTCCTTTAATCCTCATAACAATCATGTAGGGTAGGAGCTTTTATCTCCACTTTATAACTGAGTAAACGATGCCCAGAGAGGTTAAGGAACTTGCCCAACGTCACACAGCTAGGAAGTGAGATGCCTGCCTTCTCCCCAGGCTGTGTTACTAGGAACACCTGTGTTACTAGGGCTGTGTTATTGGGCCTTGGTTGGGGGGAAAGTGCATTGATTGAAGTGAGAGGGAAGGAGAAGGAGAGGGGGAGGGAGAGAGAGAGAGAGAGAGAGAGAGAGAGAGGGCACCAGAGCAAGGAGTAAATTGTTTGTTAATCCCTACAAAACGTGGCCTGGGGTTAGCTTCATTCACTGCGGAACGATCCTAAAATTTTCATCCCGTTTGAAATCGATTCCTAGTTAGTGTTCACATTTCCTGCTAAAAATTCCCGAGAAGTTGTAGCCAGTGGTAAACCAAACCATAGGATTGTTGAATTTCAAAAGCAGAGTCCTATTGAAATCCAATCCTTCAAAACGTTTGTGCCGCTAAAAAAAACAAAAACAAAAAAACACCTTATTTGGGACGTGGGTGTGTTTTGATAGGTGCCTGGCACAGAGTCAAGATGAGGAGGGCGGGAATAGAGGGGTGTTAAAACCTCAGCCTGGGTGTGAGGGTCTCTGGGTGTGTCAGGGAGGGTGGGGGCAGCGAGCAGAGCCCGCCTGGGCTGGAGCGGGCGCGGCAGATGGGAGGGCTGGGGGAGGAAGGAGAGGAGAAGCTGGTCCTCCACTCCCCCCCCAAAACCGCCCCCCACCCCCGTCAGTCCCTCTACCTGCCAGGCTCCAGTTTCTCTGCCAAATGCAGGAGTCAGGTTCAGCTTTTGTTCGGCTGCCCCGAGGGAAGAAAGCAAACACCCGCGACTGCAGTGGTCCGCCTCCACCTCCGTCTCCATCTCTCCGGGCCTTCCGTTTCCCATTCTCAGCGCACAACCTGCTCGGCGCGCCCTCCCCGCTCCTTTCTGCTTCTCTCATGATACAGCCTGCTCTGCCAGGTCCCAGCAGAGCGCCCCACTTGCTCTGAGCCTTCTCGCACCCTCTCTGGGCCTCAGTTTTTCCATCCATAAGATGGGAGGGGCTTCCTTGGCGATCCAGTGGTTAAGACTCTGCACTTCCAATGCAGGGAGCACGGGTTTGGTCCCTTGTTCGGGGAACTAAGATCCCACATGACATGCGATGCCGCAAAAAAAAAAAAAAAAAAAAAGATGGGAGTTAATTTATTTTGGCTGTGCTGTGTGGCTTGTGGGATCTTAGTTCCCTGACCAGGGATCGAACCGGTGCCCCCCGCAGTGGAAGCTCAGAGTCCTAACCACTGGACCGCCAGGGAAGTCCCCCCACCAGATGATTTTTAAATGTATTTTTATTATTTATCAATTTTAACATTCCTTTCATTTTGTTTATTTTAACGTTTAAAATTTAAATTTAATGTCATTGAACTCATTTTTATTTATTTCATCCCATTTTTGTTTTTATTTATTTGTTTTCAAACACTACAAGGAGATTTCCATGTGCTTTGCAGATGTCAGCTCCTTTAATCCTCATAACAATCATGTAGGGTAGGAGCTTTTATCTCCACTTTATAACTGAGTAAACGATGCCCAGAGAGGTTAAGGAACTTGCCCAACGTCACACAGCTAGGAAGTGAGATGCCTGCCTTCTCCCCAGGCTGTGTTACTAGGAACACCTGTGTTACTAGGGCTGTGTTATTGGGCCTTGGCTGGGGGGAAAGTGCATTGATTGAAGTGAGAGGGAAGGAGAAGGAGAGGGGGAGGGAGAGAGAGAGAGAGAGAGAGAGAGAGAGGGCACCAGAGCAAGGAGTAAATTGTTTGTTAATCCCTACAAAACGTGGCCTGGGGCTAGCTTCATTCACTGCGGAACGATCCTAAAATTTTCATCCCGTTTGAAATCGATTCCTAGTTAGTGTTCACATTTCCTGCTAAAAATTCCCGAGAAGTTGTAGCCAGTGGTAAACCAAACCATAGGATTGTTGAATTTCAAAAGCAGAGTCCTATTGAAATCCAATCCTTCAAAACGTTTGTGCCGCTAAAAAAAACAAAAACAAAAAAACACCTTATTTGGGACGTGGGTGTGTTTTGATAGGTGCCTGGCACAGAGTCAAGATGAGGAGGGCGGGAATAGAGGGGTGTTAAAACCTCAGCCTGGGTGTGAGGGTCTCTGGGTGTGTCAGGGAGGGTGGGGGCAGCGAGCAGAGCCCGCCTGGGCTGGAGCGGGCGCGGCAGATGGGAGGGCTGGGGGAGGAAGGAGAGGAGAAGCTGGTCCTCCACTCCCCCCCCAAAACCGCCCCCCACCCCCGTCAGTCCCTCTACCTGCCAGGCTCCAGTTTCTCTGCCAAATGCAGGAGTCAGGTTCAGCTTTTGTTCGGCTGCCCCGAGGGAAGAAAGCAAACACCCGCGACTGCAGTGGTCCGCCTCCACCTCCGTCTCCATCTCTCCGGGCCTTCCGTTTCCCATTCTCAGCGCACAACCTGCTCGGCGCGCCCTCCCCGCTCCTTTCTGCTTCTCTCATGATACAGCCTGCTCTGCCAGGTCCCAGCAGAGCGCCCCACTTGCTCTGAGCCTTCTCGCACCCTCTCTGGGCCTCAGTTTTTCCATCCATAAGATGGGAGGGGCTTCCTTGGCGGTCCAGTGGTTAAGACTCTGCACTTCCAATGCAGGGAGCACGGGTTTGGTCCCTTGTTCGGGGAACTAAGATCCCACATGACATGCGATGCCGCAAAAAAAAAAAAAAAAAAAAAAGATGGGAGTTAACTGGAGCCGGAAGCCTAGTCTTTGGATTCCCATCAACCTCCTGCCCTTATTTCAGGTTTTAGAAAAATCCTGCACAGAAGAAGATTGCGGATTTGTAGAAAATTTTAGAGATTCATAAACTCCCGGTGCCTCAGATTTTTGGAAAATCTGTCTGTCTGTCTG
>NC_041215.1:21264117-21269985 GCF_002837175.3 Physeter macrocephalus | reverse complement strand
ACCAGTGGCAGCCCCTCCATCCTGGTCCCCTATTCCTGCCCTCACCCTCATCTGTCCTCCTCACGGCAGCCACCAGAGGGCGCCTGTGAGCACTCAAGTCAAGTCCCATCTTGGGCGCCTGCCCTCTTGCCCACAGTCTGTCCTCCCCGCAGCAGCCACCAGAGGGTGCCTGTGAGCGCTCCAGTCGGGTCCCCCCTTGGGCTCTTGCCCTCTTTCCCACAATCTGTCCTCCCCACAGCAGCCACCAGAGGGCGCCTGTGAGCATCTGAGTCAGGTCCCACTGTTGCCCTGCCTACAGCCCTCCAGGGCTCCCACCATCTGTTCCTGTCCCCTCCCTGCCCTCCCCTCCTCCCTCTCTCCCCCTCGCTCACTCTGCTCCAGACACACGGGCCTCCTCGCTGTTCCTCCCACACACCAGGCACAGTCCTGCCCCAGGACCTTCACACGTGCTGTTCCCCCTGCCCAAAAGGCTCTTCCCCCAGGCCTCCACACTGTTCACTCCCTCACCTCCTTTAGCTCTCAACTCAGATGTCATCTCCTCAGTGAGTCCTCCCTAAGCATTTTTTTAAAAATTGCAAACCATCATACATTGCTGGTGGTTATTAGAAAGCAGACTGGCAGTCCCTCAAAGAGCTAAACATGTTACCATGTAATCCAGCAATTCCAATTCTAGGTATATATCTAAGAGAAAATGGAAAGCACGTTTGCAGAAAAACTTGCGCATGAATGTTCATAGCAGCATTATCCATAATAGGCAGAAATTAGAAACGACACAAATGCTCATTAACTGATGAATGGATACACAAAACGTGTCCATCCCCACAATGGAATATTATTCAGCCATAAAAAGGAGAGAAGCACTGACACTCACTACAACCTGGATGGACCTTGAGAACACGACGCTCAGTGAGAGAAGTCAGACACAGAAGGACACACAGGGTGTGATTCCACTGATGGGAAACGTCCAGAACAGGCAAATCCACAGACACAGAGAGTGGGTTTGTGGTTTTCAGGGGCTGGGGAGGGAGTAATGGGGGGCTGACTCCTCACGGGGATGGGGCTTCTTTTGGGGAGATGGAATGTTCCAGACCACTGACACTCACTACAACCTGGATGGACCTTGAGAACACGACGCTCAGTGAGAGGAGCCAGACACAGAAGGACACACGGTGTGTGACTCCATTGATGAGAAGTGTCCAGAACAGGCAGATCCACAGACACAGAGAGTGGGTTTGTGGTTGTCAGGGGCTGGGGAGGGAGTAATGGGGGGCTGACTCCTCACGAGGATGGGGCTTCTTTTGGGGAGATGGAATGTTCCAGATTAAATGGTGGTGATGGTTGCATGACACTGTGAATATACTAAAACCACTGAACTGTACACTTTCAAAGGGTGAATTCTCTGGTATGTGAGTTATGTCTCCAAAAACATTGCAACCCACTACCCTCCTTGCACTCCTGAGCTTTCTTCCCTCCTCTTTATGACCTTCGGATCTGCCTCGTGTCTTATCTTCTGCCCGGGGGATTGAGCTCCAAGGTGACAAGACTACTGTGTCCCCAGTATCCAGAACATCCCTGGACACTCAGCAGACACTCAATTAATATTTATTGGTTGGTTGGTTGAACGAATGAATGAATGTGCCCTCCGCTGAGCCTGCCTCCTGCTTGTCCATCAGTCAAACCGGACCCTCCAGAAGGTGTGCGCCTGAGCCCCCTCCCTGGGCAGCGGCTCTGGGTGCAATGGGAACCCCCCCGGTCCTGGCCCTTCCCAGAGATCTTCTCACTCAAGTACCGGATCCGCTACAAGCGTCATGGAGCTGCCCGCTTCCGCCAGGTGAGGAGGATGAGGTGACCGGGAGGGCGGTTCCCGGTTAGACGGAAGAGCATGTGCAAAGGTACAGTGGGGTGTGGGTCACAGCTTGGGGTGCTGGTGTGAGACATGAACGCAGCCCAGCAGTTCCAATCCTGGGCATCTACCCAAAAGAATTGAAAACAGGGCCTCGAACAATTGCTTGTACACGAATGTTCACAGCAGCACCACTCACAATGGTCAAAAGGTGCAAATAACACAAGTGCCCGTCAACGGATGATGGATAAACACAATGTGGCCCCTCAACACACGGGAACATCACTCAGCCATGATAAGGAGAGAAGCCCTGACACTCGCTACAATGTGGATGGACCCTTGAGAACACGATGCTCAGAGAGAGAAGCCAGACACAGGAGGACACACTGTGTGTGATTCCATTGGTGGGAAACATCCAGAACAGGCAAATTCACAGAGACAGAGATTGGATTAGTGGTTGTCAGGGGCTGGGGGAGGGAGAGAGGGTGACTGCTAATGGGGATGGGGCTTCTGTTTTGGGGGATGGAATGTTCTGGAACTAGATAGTGGTGATGGTTGCCCAACACTTTGAATGTACTAAATGCCACTAGATTATCCACCTTGAAATGGTTAATTTTTACGTCATGTGAATTTCACCTCAATTGAGAGCACCGGTATATTGTTTTACATTCTTAAAAAATAAAGGCAGGGTATCAGTCAGTGAGCATATGGGCGGGGCAGTTGTGTCCTGGGCAGCCTTGGATGCTGGGCTGAGGAGCTGGGTCTTTGCAGGGTTTAGGCTTTTGCAATCCTGTCCCTTAGAACCTTCCGCAACAGTAGAAATGTTCCACATCCACACCGTCCAAGACGGTAGCCTCGGGCCGTGTGAGGCTGCCAAGCTGTTGCAACCTGGTGAGGAGTCGAGGAATGGGCTTTTAAAGTGGATGTAGTATTCATTAATTTAATTTTGTAAATGCTTGCAATTTTAACATTGAGACAGAATTTACATGCCACGAAGTTCTCTGTTTTAAAGTGCACAAGCCAGTAACTTTGGTGTATTTGCAAGATTGTACAATGACTAATTAATCTAAATTTAAAACGTAAAGCATCACATCCGGCTGCCATATGGGACAGCTTGTACAGAGGAAGGAGGGACATAGTCAGACCTGAACTTGGGAAGCTGCCGGTGGTGGCTGACATGGGACATGCCAAGGATGAGAGGGACCCCGATGTTGGAGGGAGAGTGTGGAGTGGCGGGGACAGAGGGGACAGGGCGGAGAACCGGAAAGGCAGAGCTGAGAGGGTGTCTCATTGGTGCCCAGGGATTTTAATCCGTGGAGGTGCCTGAGTGAGGACATGGAGAGGTCAAGGCCATCGAAAGAAGAATTTATTACATTTCCCCAGAAAAGAGGACACATCACGCCACGCAGGGCCATGTGGGCAACTTTGGGACATCAGGAGGCTGAAGTGGGAGCCAGGGGAGAGCCCAGGCCAGAGGTGGATTGGGGTTTCCTCGGGGAAGGCTAGGCGGGGCAGGTGAACAGCTTAGGGTAAGCGAGTTTGAATAATTCCAGTGGGCTCTGGGCTGCAGGGTGGTCTCTAGTTGCTTGGCATCTGGCCCTGGGGTGATTTAGGGTAGGGTGGGGATATGGGCTGGTGTGTGACCAGTAGAGAGAGAGGGGATGGATGGGGGTGTGGACTCGGGGTGGATTGGTTTTTATATGAAAGGCATGTTCCTGGTCGACCAAGAATTGGCTGGCCAGGGAGGAGCAGGCTCTCCCTGCTCAGCATGATGTTTAAGATGTCCGAAGATATACAGGGGGCCGCAGAGGGCATGCCATTGAGGATTGACATAGGTGCCTGAGTCTTGGAGCAGCAGCCCGAACATGGGGACGGAAGGCTTGATCACATAGCTTCCTTGTTTCCACTGACCCAGACCTCCTTCTGCTTTCAGGTGGGACCAATTGAAGGCACATCCTTCACCCTCAAGGCTGTGAGGCCCCAAGCCAAGTACTGCATCCAGGTGGCTGCTCTGGACCTCACTGACTATGGGGAATCAAGCGCCTGGAGTCTCCCCGCCGTTGCCTCCGTGACCTTGGGCAAGTAGTGGGGGTTCCCTGCACCCCCGAAGAGGGGCTGTGCCCTTGACATCCACCTAAGGGTGGATGGGACCCGACTGGCCTGGGTTCACTGCTGCCGAGTTGCTGGGCAACCTTGGACAAGTGACTTTGCCTCTCTGAGCCTCAGTTTCTCAGTCTGTGAAATGGGGATGTACTCGCTGCCTCCTTTGACACAGTGCAATGTTTTGTGAACTGTGAATATGAGATTTTTAAAATTGTTTAATTAGAAAAGGATCATTGTCACTAGAATCAGGACTCTTCCATCTTTTAACAGATCCACATGAGACCCTGGGAGGAGAGGACAGACCAGGATACACACACACAGTGAATCCCCACTGCCACACACGAGGTCAGGGCTGGACCAGAGGAAGAGACGGGGCTGGGGGAGTCAGGGCAGGGGTGGTGGGTGTTCCGCCTGGGATGGAATGATGAATCCATTCAGTTCAGTTCAGTTTGGTTCACCTCAAAAGCTGCCCAGATGTGAGCCCCACTGTGGATGGACACCAATGGGACATGAGTTCATCTGGGAAGCTCTCTCTGAGGAGGGGACAACACAGCCAGGCTCTGAAGGATTTTCTCAATCCAGGAGCTTCTCTGTACATTTCACTCAGGTTGCAATTCCAAGGTCACCTCCTCCAAGAAGCCTTCCCTGACCACCTCATCTAGGGCAAGCAGAATAAAGACACCCCCCCCCAAAGATATCCATGTCCTAATCCCCAGAACCTGTGAATGTGATACCTTACACAGCACAAGGGACTTTGCAGATGTGATTAATTTAACAATCTTGAGGATCCTTAAAGATTGAGGATCTTTCATTAAATTAATGAAAATGGGGACTTCCCTTTTGGTGCAGTGGTTAAGACTCCATGCTCCCAATGCAGGGGGCCCAGGTTTGATCCCTGGTCAGGGAACTAGATCCCACATGCCTGCTGCAACTAAGAGTTCGCGTGCCACAACTAAGGAGCCAGCAAGCCGCAACTAAGGAGCCCTCCTGCCACAACTAAGACCTGGTGCAACCAAATAAATAAATATATTTTTTAAAGTTAATGAAAATGAAGTAGAGTTATATTGTATTATCCACGTGGCCCCAAGGTAATCACAAGTGACCTTATAAAAGGGAAGCAGGAGGGTCAGAGGGAGACAGAGAAGGTGATGTGACAGTGGTAGCAGAGGTCAGAGTGATCCAGGACCATGAGCCATGGAACTCTGGCAGCCTCTAGAAGCTGGAAAAGACAAGGAAATGGATTCTCTCCTGAAGCCTCTGGAAGGAACCTGCCACCCATTTTAGACTTCTGACCTCCAAAACTCTAATAAATGTGTTGTTTAAAAATATAGCTTGTGGTAATTTGTTACAGCAGCCATAGGACACTCATACATCTGAAGTAGCCCCTTCTCATCACTTTCCATATGTCTCTCTGTTTTATTATCTTCAGATCATTTACCAGGACCTGAAAGGGTTTTTGTGTGTGTTTATTGTCCCATCAGTCCCACCAGACAGACTGTGACCTCCATGAGGGCAGAAATCTTACGTCTTGCTCTCTGATGTGTCCCCAGTGACTGAGCACGTCTTTGACACAGAACAAACATTTGTAAAATGAAGGGAGGAGGCTAGGGAAGGAACGACCTCTTTAGAGGGACAACGCAGAGGCAGACAACGGGGGGGACATCTGGGAGCGAGTGTTTGTAGGAGGAGGTAGGTTTGGAGCCTGGTCTTTGAGTCTCTAACTGACTCAAGATAAACTTGGGGTGGGGGGGCGTCCAGGGTGCTTCTTTGTGGAGCTGTGTGGATCGTTAAGAACTGCCCCTGTCCTCAGGTGAGCGCCAGGGACAGGGGAACGATGTGTAGGTTCCCGGAGCCCAACACACAAGGTAAGCGCTCAACGCTGAGTTGTACATTTGCTGAATAAAAGAACAAACCACAGGGAA
>NC_041215.1:21255206-21260377 GCF_002837175.3 Physeter macrocephalus | reverse complement strand
AGATCCCACATGCCACAGAGCAACTAAGCCCGTGCACCACAACTACTGAGCCTGCGTGCCACAACTACTGAAGCCTGCGCACCTAGAGCCCGTGGTCCACAACAAGAGAAGCCACTGCAATGAGAAGCCCAAGCACCGCAATGAAGAGTAGGCCCCACTCGCCGCAGCTAGAGAAAGCCCGCGCGCAGCAATGAAGACCCAACGCAGCCAAAAATATAAATAAACAAACAAACAAACAAATAAATAAATAAAAAAGACTTGACCCCCTGGAGCCGTCTGGTGGGGAGTAGAGATAATACACAAGGGCTCAGGCATATTCACGAAAGGCGCATGTAGGACGCATTAGATGGTCACGAGAGAGAGAGGGACTGGACGGTGGCTGGGGAGGGAGGGGGCTTTGCTGGGTGGTCAGGCAAACGTCGGAAGAAATGCCAGCAGAACCGGGATCTGAGGGATGGAAGGTGTCACGGGCTATGGGAATTGCAAGGGCAAAGGCCCGGAGATGGGACCAAGCTGGGGTGTTTGTAGGAACAGCCAGGAGGCCAGGGAGCACAGGATCTGAGCAGGAGGGGCCGTGGGAGGGCAGGGTGCGGGAGCTCTGCCTTGCTCCTTGTGGCATCCCTCCTGGTGGAATCCACCCTTTGGAGGTCAGGATGCCCCATGAACTCCAGGCTTGCTTCCGGGAATGGGTGATAGGCGAGTCGATCCCTGGTCAGGGAACTAGATCCCACATGCCTGCTGCAACTAAGAGTTCGCGTGCCACAACTAAGGAGCCAGCAAGCCGCAACTAAGGAGCCCTCCTGCCACAACTAAGACCTGGTGCAACCAAATAAATAAATATATTTTTTAAAGTTAATGAAAATGAAGTAGAGTTATATTGTATTATCCACGTGGCCCCAAGGTAATCACAAGTGACCTTATAAAAGGGAAGCAGGAGGGTCAGAGGGAGACAGAGAAGGTGATGTGACAGTGGTAGCAGAGGTCAGAGTGATCCAGGACCATGAGCCATGGAACTCTGGCAGCCTCTAGAAGCTGGAAAAGACAAGGAAATGGATTCTCTCCTGAAGCCTCTGGAAGGAACCTGCCACCCATTTTAGACTTCTGACCTCCAAAACTCTAATAAATGTGTTGTTTAAAAATATAGCTTGTGGTAATTTGTTACAGCAGCCATAGGACACTCATACATCTGAAGTAGCCCCTTCTCATCACTTTCCATATGTCTCTCTGTTTTATTATCTTCAGATCATTTACCAGGACCTGAAAGGGTTTTTGTGTGTGTTTATTGTCCCATCAGTCCCACCAGACAGACTGTGACCTCCATGAGGGCAGAAATCTTACGTCTTGCTCTCTGATGTGTCCCCAGTGACTGAGCACGTCTTTGACACAGAACAAACATTTGTAAAATGAAGGGAGGAGGCTAGGGAAGGAACGACCTCTTTAGAGGGACAACGCAGAGGCAGACAACGGGGGGGACATCTGGGAGCGAGTGTTTGTAGGAGGAGGTAGGTTTGGAGCCTGGTCTTTGAGTCTCTAACTGACTCAAGATAAACTTGGGGTGGGGGGGCGTCCAGGGTGCTTCTTTGTGGAGCTGTGTGGATCGTTAAGAACTGCCCCTGTCCTCAGGTGAGCGCCAGGGACAGGGGAACGATGTGTAGGTTCCCGGAGCCCAACACACAAGGTAAGCGCTCAACGCTGAGTTGTACATTTGCTGAATAAAAGAACAAACCACAGGGAACGTAGCGACCAGCAGCCGCGTTGCGTGACGACGAAATTTTAACCAGTCGCTGCTCACCTCTAGAGGGCGCAGCGCCTCCTCCTCGGAACTTCAAATCCACAACGACGCCGGAACCTTTTGTTGCGCCCTTACTGAGGTCGCAACTGGGGAAGGGAATACAGACGGACTCGAATGTTGACAGGCGGGGATCTGAACCAATGAAAAGGCAAGCTGTGTACGCAGCAGCCAATAACAGCGGCTGAAGGAAGTGACGGAAGCAGAAATACAAGGGATAGATGGTCGGGGAAGTTCGACAAGCGCTCAGCCTAATCAGTATTCTCGTGGTCGTGAGAAGAGTAGGAGGTAAAGATGTCGGAGCGAAAAGTTTTAAACGTAAGTGTTGGGCAGCTAGGGCTTTCGACCTGGGGCTGGACATCTCGGAGCTCGGCCCGAGGAGGGCTACTTATACTCTCTTATTAGGGCCTTTGCTTTCTTCCCCAGCGGCCTTCTGCAGGGCGGGGCTCTCTAGACTCCTCCTAATCACCTTCTGCGGGGGGTGGGCCTTCACTAAGCCTTCCCCTCGAGGCTGGGGTGTACCCAGTCATCTGTGGGGGCGGAGCTTAGGCTATTTACCCAATCACTTCTGATTGGATTTTCTGAAGGGAATTATCCAATCACTTCCCTTGGGGGCGGAGCTTCCGTAGGATATTGGTATTCCCACTTTACAGCCTCATCTCCAGGAGGCGTGGCTCTGTTAAGTCCCTCCCTGCCTGGGGTTCTAGCCAATCGTATGCCTTGGAGGGATTAGGCTTTGCTAAGCTCTTCTGCTCCTGGCAGGGACCCTTCCAATTGCCTCAACTTCTCCCAGTTCTGTTGCGGAAAACTGGGACTCTTGGGGTGTGGAGCTAGTCTCTGGAAGGCAGGATTCAGCTTCTGGAGGAGAGCGCTCTGGAATTCTAAGTCCCTGTTCCCCGCCCTTCAGCAGGGTGTGTGCTCCCAGGAAGTGGGTGAGCTCCCCAGCCTGGGAGTGTAGAAGTCTAAGATGTCTGGACGGAGTAGAGGGGAGACCTCCAGACTGGTGGCTTGGAGCCCAGGATGACGTCCCTTACAGTGACTCAGTGCTCTAATCTTTTAAACACTATATTAGGAATTCAGCCCCAGCCAGCCCCAGTGCAGTGTGCCGGACTTCGAGTCTGTGAAAGTCCTTCCATCCCGAGGATCCAACTGGCAGCCTAGCCATTTCCATAACTTGCTGGTAGATACTTCTGTGCGCCAGGCACAGCTCTAAGTGCCTTGTTCATCAAGTCTTCTCGGGGGACAGGTTATCCCTTCTTCAGATGAGGAAACTGAGGCCCAGAGAGGTTATGTAATAGCCAGAGAGTAGAGGAATCAAACCCAGACACCCCTCCCCGCCAGCTCTGTAACTGATGCTCCTAATCACTGTACCACAGTTTCCCCAGAGCTGTGTCCCTGGGTCTGAATCCTGGCTCTGCTGCTCACACTGTGTGACCCTGAGTAGCTGAAACCACCAGAACTGTTGCCTCCTCTGTGAAATGGGTACACCATTTCTTTGCAAGAATTCCATGAGGCAGGGGACATAAAGCTCTTTGTGTACTACGTGGAGCCTGGTAAGTGCTCAAAATGCAAAGTGCTTTATTTTCTGATTATCGTATGTAATTCTCTTTCATAATCCAAACTCTCCTTCCCCCCCATCTCCCATCTCAGGCTCCTGTGCAGAAAGAGTTAATGCAACAGGCTTGAGACTGCTGCCTTAGAAAGGCTGGCTTGCAGTGCTGGACTTTGGCTGGTATCCGGGAACCTGAATTTGGGGATGGTTCTCAATGTTCTCTGAAAAGAATGGCTCCCTGGGGTTAAACTGTTTGTACAAACAGTGTGGTTTATGCTGAGCACCTGCTCCCCTCCGGGAGTCTAGAGGCTGGAATCGTCATACGTGCCGGGCAGAGGTGCCTACACACCAGCCCCCAGTGAAAACCCTGGGTGCTGGGTCTTCCTGAGCGTCCCTGGGGGACATTTCACACACGTTGTCACAATATATCACTGGGAGAATTGACTCCATCGGGATAAGTCTCTGGAAGCTTGTGTCCGGTCTCCCTGGGCCCCTCCCCACATGCCTTTTCCCTTGGCTCGTTTTTCTCTGTATCCCTTTGCTGTAATGAATAGTAGCCATGAGGACAAGTGTATGCGAGTCCTAGGAGTCCTCTCACCAAATCCTGAAACGTGGGAGTGGTCTTGGGGACCCAGACACAGCTCCCCAGAGCCCCTTCCCTCTGCCCCCGGCCTGCCCCTGCATCTGAAAGCAGCTGCCCTGACCCTTCCTTCCTCCCCACAGAAATACTACCCACCTGACTTCGACCCTTCAAAGATCCCCAAGCTCAAGCTGCCCAAAGACCGGCAGTACGTGGTGCGGCTGATGGCCCCCTTCAACATGAGGTGAGCGACCCCGCGGGGCCCCTGCACTGGTCGTGGTGGACAGACCCAGTGCCTGGCACCCACAGAGAGCGTCCCGTCCCCAGTGCTCAGACCAGGTCGTCGGTCCTGGCTCAGACGTGGACCCAGTGAGCGAGTGACTGTGCCAGACCTCACCCTTCTGCTGTTCAGGACTAATCTCCCTGATGTCTCAGAGCTCCCAGCTGGTACCTGTGTCGAGATCTCAGTCACTGGTAGTAAGAGTGAGCACACGAGACAGGGTCCTGTATGTACATTCACTTCCTCCAGCAGTCCTGTCCGTTCCTGCCCCAGGGCCTTTGCACAAGCTGTTGTCTCTGCCTGGGACACTTTTCTTTCTGCTCTCACATGGCTGGCTCTTTTTTTTTCTTTTTTGTCTGAGTTGGGTCTTCGTTGTGGTGCGTGGGCTTCTCATTGTGGTGGCTTCTCGTTGCGGAGCACGGGCTCTAGGTGTGCGGGCTTTGGTAGTTGTGGCTCGCGGGCTCTAGACACAGGCTCAGTAGTTGTGGCGCACGGGCTTAGTTGCTCCATGGCATGTGGGATCTTCCCGGACCAGGGCTCGAACCCGTGTCCCCGCGTTGGCAGGCAGATTCTTAACCACTGCGCCACCAGGGAAGCCCTGGCTGGCTCTTTTTCACCCTTCAAGACTTGGCTTAGATCTCACCCCCTCAGAGAGGCTCTCCGGATCCCCCTCCTAACCCCCTCCATCCTTCCCTCCCCATCACAGTCCCCAAGCCTCGTCCTTCATACAGCCTTGGAATTACTGTACCTCACCACAATTTTTTACATCTTAGCACATCTGAAACGAAGTGGTAATCAAAGCCACCTTTGTTAGTGAAATTCAGCCCGTGTTTACGTATTCTTTCCTCTCTCCCCTTCCTTCATTCGTTTTCCCTCAGCAGTCACTTACTGGGCACCTGCTGTGCACCAAGGCCTTGGCTGGGTGCCAGGGATACTGTGGGCATCAAGACTTGCCCCCGCCCCCCCCCCC
>NC_041215.1:21218204-21255102 GCF_002837175.3 Physeter macrocephalus | reverse complement strand
AGATCCCACATGCCACAGAGCAACTAAGCCCGTGCACCACAACTACTGAGCCTGCGTGCCACAACTACTGAAGCCTGCGCACCTAGAGCCCGTGGTCCACAACAAGAGAAGCCACTGCAATGAGAAGCCCAAGCACCGCAATGAAGAGTAGGCCCCACTCGCCGCAGCTAGAGAAAGCCCGCGCGCAGCAATGAAGACCCAACGCAGCCAAAAATATAAATAAACAAACAAACAAACAAATAAATAAATAAAAAAGACTTGACCCCCTGGAGCCGTCTGGTGGGGAGTAGAGATAATACACAAGGGCTCAGGCATATTCACGAAAGGCGCATGTAGGACGCATTAGATGGTCACGAGAGAGAGAGGGACTGGACGGTGGCTGGGGAGGGAGGGGGCTTTGCTGGGTGGTCAGGCAAACGTCAGAAGAAATGCCAGCAGAACCGGGATCTGAGGGATGGAAGGTGTCACGGGCTATGGGAATTGCAAGGGCAAAGGCCCGGAGATGGGACCAAGCTGGGGTGTTTGTAGGAACAGCCAGGAGGCCAGGGAGCACAGGATCTGAGCAGGAGGGGCCGTGGGAGGGCAGGGTGCGGGAGCTCTGCCTTGCTCCTTGTGGCATCCCTCCTGGTGGAATCCACCCTTTGGAGGTCAGGATGCCCCATGAACTCCAGGCTTGCTTCCGGGAATGGGTGATAGGCGAGTCTCACCTAGTCTGGGTAGTCTGGGTGCTTCCCAAGAAGGCAACACTTCAGCTGAGATCCAGGCAGATATTAGTGAAAAGAGTATGCCGTCCAAGGGAATCAGTACACACAGTGGGGCAGTCTTCTTGGGGGGCGGGGGGTTTCCCATCCCTGGAGGTATGCAAGCAGCCATCTGCCAGAATGCTAAAGCGTCCTACCAGTAAGAACCAGGGTACCGAGATGGCTTGAGTCCCTGTCCTGCCCCACAGGTGTAAGACATGTGGAGAATATATCTACAAGGGCAAGAAGTTCAACGCCCGCAAAGAGACAGTGCAGAACGAGTCCTACCTGGGCCTGCCCATCTTCCGCTTCTACATCAAGTGCACGCGCTGCCTGGCAGAGATCACCTTCAAGGTAGGCGGCCAGCCAGGCTGGTCCTTCCTCCCCTGCGGGTCAGTGCTCCTGTCCTCTCCCTCCAAGGAAATCCCATTTCACCTTCTCCGCAGAAAACAGCAAAGGTTTGGGGAGAAGTTCGCAGCAGTGTTGTTTATAAAGGCAAAAAACCAGAAGCAACCTAGATGTACGGTGACAGGGGATTCAAGGGACAAACTACTGTACAGTGGAATATTGCACAGCCAGTAGCAGTCACGTTTTCACTTTGTTACTCTAAGGGTGGTATTAAAGATTTGGGGAAAGGATGAGGAGAAAGTGGTATTAAAGATTTGAGGAAAGGGTGAAGAGAACTTATAGTTTTCTCTTCACATACTTTTATACTGTTTGAGCATTTTTTTTGCTAAGGACTTTTTTCCTTTGCTTAAAAAACAAGATTTGGTTAAATTAAAGAAAAAGTACATTAAAAAATGATATATTTTAATTACTTTTTTAACAACAGCTTTCTGAGATACGATTTCTATGCCATACAATTCTCCCTTTTAAATTGTATAATTCAGTGGTTTATATTCCTAATGTACCAAGCTGTCTTCTCTAATTCCAGGATGTTCTCTTCACCCCAAAATTAAGCCCCAACCCTATCAGCAGTCACTCCCCATCCCTCTCCCCAGCCCCTGTCAACCACGAATCCACTTTCTGTGTCTGTGGATTGCCTGTTACGGACATTTCATTATTAGTGGAATCACTCTGTAGCCTTTTGTGTCTGGCATCTCTCACTGAGCATCATGTTTTCAAAGTCCATCAATGTTGTAGCATGTATCAGTGCTTTACTCCTTTTCAGGGCTGAATAGTATTCCACTGTATGGTTGGGCCACATTTTCTTTATCCATTTGCCAGCTGATGGACATATGGGTTGTCTCCAGAATATGTTTTTTTTTTACCTGAATTATGAAGTATGTATATATTTAGATATTAATGAATACATATGAATTTTTTTAAAGACTTGAGAAACTACGGCAAAATGTTATAAATCAGCCTTTATAGTGAAGAATTTCAAATAACTAGGATTGCATATATGTGTGTGTGTGTGTGTGTGTGTGTGTGTGTGTGTGTGTGTGTGTGTGTGTGTAGGGTTTTTTCCCGCATCATATGTGTGTGTGTGTGTGTGTGTGTGTGTGTGTGTGTGAGCATATGGTAAAAACAGAATTCCCACAGTACTGCAGGATTAACACTGGAAAATTGGTTTACTGCTCCCCTCTGCCCAGCCGGCCCCCATGCATAGAGACATTTATAACAGTTTCTTGTATGGCTTTCAAAAAATGTGCTCTGCATACACATGCACACACAGGGATCACTCTCTTCCTTGCTCTTTCTTTTTAAATAGTAAACTTCTTATTTTGGAATACTTTTACATTTACAGAGAAGTTGCAAAGATAGCACAGAGAGTTCCCATCTGCCTCTCACCAGCTTCCCCTCCTGTTAACGTCTTCCATTTCCACAGTGTATCCGCCACAATAAGAAACCAACATTGGATCATTACTGTTAGCCAAATTCCAGACATGACATGGATTTCAATCTTTCCACTAATGTCACCTTTCTGTTCCAGGGTCTCATCCAGGATACCATGTTATATTTTTGCTTCTCCGTTTTATAAACGCAAATAGGAGTATGCTCTATACATACTTGATATGTAATTCATAATTAAGGGAAGAAGGTCAAGTGCGTGCTCACGCGCGCGCACACACAAACACACCCATACCAGAAAGGATATGTGCAGAGGCCCAGAGACTTTTATTTGCAAACGTGGAAGGTGAAGGGCAGCAGGGAGGGAGTGGGCAGGTGGAGAAGGGTCTGCAGGTCTATGCTAGGGAGTTCAGCGATTCTGCAAAAGGGGACAGGAGCACTAGAAAGAAAGAGCTGTACTTACCAAAGCTGTAAGGCAAGAAAAAGAAAGAACTGGTATTAAGAGGAGTGAAACATGGAGAGAAGGTGTCCCAGGCTGCTGGCTGCTGTTCAGCAGAAGCTTTTGATGCTCAGAGGTGTAGGAGCTGATGTCTGCCCATCCTCCCTCCCAGACAGACCCCGAAAACACAGACTACACCATGGAGCATGGAGCCACGCGGAACTTCCAGGCTGAGAAGCTCCTGGAGGAGGAGGAGAAGAGGGTGCAGAAGGAACGGGAGGACGAGGAGCTGAACAACCCCATGAAGGTGAGTGCGTGCACGTGTGTGTGTGCGTGTGTGTGCGTGATGGGGTGGGGAGTGAGGTCAGCAGAACTCTAAGATGTCCCCAGAGCCCTGACTCCTGGTCACACACCTCATCTAGTCCCAAGACTGTGCATACAAAGATCCTATTCCTGTGACTAAGTTATGTTAGGTTAAACTATGGCACAGTCGCCCTTGTAAGAGGGAGATTATCCGGATGGTCCCCTTAATACGGGTCTAGAGTCAGAGACAAAGGACGTCAGAGACATGAAGGACTGACACTGGGGAAGTGGCCACATGGTAGGGAATAGCAAGCAGCCCCTAGGAACTGAGAACAGCCCCTAGTCCACAGCCAGTAAGAAGGCAGGGACCTCAGTCCCACAACCACAAGGAACTGAATTCTCCAGCAGCCTGAGTGAGCTCAGAAGAGGGCCCTGTGCCCTTGATCTCAGCCTAGCAAGACTGCCAGGGAACCCAGCTGTGTCGGCCCAGACCCCCAATGCACAGAAACCAGGAGACAATGAATTCGTGTTGTTTTAAGCCACTGGGCTGGTGGCAAATTGTGGCACAGCAAGAGAAAACTAACACAGGGAGTCAGGAAGTTGGACTTCAGAATGCCAGGTGCTTCCTGCAGCCAGCTGACCCGCAGTTTTCTAAGGAGGTTCCCATTAGGCTAGTTTGGATTAAGACTAGAAATAGAGAAGGAAACGTTCTCTTGACCATATCCTGGCTGTGTGACCTTGGCCAAGGCACTTGGCCTCTCTGTGTCTCAGCGTCCTCATCTGTAAAATGAGATGAGAATTGTGCCCCCCCATACACTTGTGGTGAGGGTTAAATGAGTTCATACACGTAAAACTCTTAGAACACAGCTTGGCACATAGTAATTCATAAATGTTGATACTCCTTTTGTTATCCCTTAAAGAAGTTATTTTCATCTTTAACTGGACATTTTTCTTCGTCTTTCTCATAAATAGTAGAAAGTCCATGTTCTCCTCTGTCTCCTCCCACCCCCATAATTCCCATCTCTTCCTGGACCCTCACACCTCTGCCTGCTATGTTTTCTTTTCACTGGTAGTAAGAGTGAGCACACGAGACAGGGTCCTGTATGTACATTCACTTCCTCCAGCAGTCCTGTCCGTTCCTGCCCCAGGGCCTTTGCACAAGCTGTTGTCTCTGCCTGGGACACTTTTCTTTCTGCTCTCACATGGCTGGCTCTTTTTTTTTCTTTTTTGTCTGAGTTGGGTCTTCGTTGTGGTGCGTGGGCTTCTCATTGTGGTGGCTTCTCGTTGCGGAGCACGGGCTCTAGGTGTGCGGGCTTTGGTAGTTGTGGCTCGCGGGCTCTAGACACAGGCTCAGTAGTTGTGGCGCACGGGCTTAGTTGCTCCATGGCATGTGGGATCTTCCCGGACCAGGGCTCGAACCCGTGTCCCCGCGTTGGCAGGCAGATTCTTAACCACTGCGCCACCAGGGAAGCCCTGGCTGGCTCTTTTTCACCCTTCAAGACTTGGCTTAGATCTCACCCCCTCAGAGAGGCTCTCCGGATCCCCCTCCTAACCCCCTCCATCCTTCCCTCCCCATCACAGTCCCCAAGCCTCGTCCTTCATACAGCCTTGGAATTACTGTACCTCACCACAATTTTTTACATCTTAGCACATCTGAAACGAAGTGGTAATCAAAGCCACCTTTGTTAGTGAAATTCAGCCCGTGTTTACGTATTCTTTCCTCTCTCCCCTTCCTTCATTCGTTTTCCCTCAGCAGTCACTTACTGGGCACCTGCTGTGCACCAGGGCCTTGGCTGGGTGCCAGGGATACTGTGGGCATCAAGACTTGCCCCCGCCCCCCCCCCCACCTAGAGCCCGTGGTCCACAACAAGAGAAGCCACTGCAATGAGAAGCCCAAGCACCGCAATGAAGAGTAGGCCCCACTCGCCGCAGCTAGAGAAAGCCCGCGCGCAGCAATGAAGACCCAACGCAGCCAAAAATATAAATAAATAAACAAACAAACAAACAAATAAATAAATAAAAAAGACTTGACCCCCTGGAGCCGTCTGGTGGGGAGTAGAGATAATACACAAGGGCTCAGGCATATTCACGAAAGGCGCATGTAGGACGCATTAGATGGTCACGAGAGAGAGAGGGACTGGACGGTGGCTGGGGAGGGAGGGGGCTTTGCTGGGTGGTCAGGCAAACGTCGGAAGAAATGCCAGCAGAACCGGGATCTGAGGGATGGAAGGTGTCACGGGCTATGGGAATTGCAAGGGCAAAGGCCCGGAGATGGGACCAAGCTGGGGTGTTTGTAGGAACAGCCAGGAGGCCAGGGAGCACAGGATCTGAGCAGGAGGGGCCGTGGGAGGGCAGGGTGCGGGAGCTCTGCCTTGCTCCTTGTGGCATCCCTCCTGGTGGAATCCACCCTTTGGAGGTCAGGATGCCCCATGAACTCCAGGCTTGCTTCCGGGAATGGGTGATAGGCGAGTCTCACCTAGTCTGGGTAGTCTGGGTGCTTCCCAAGAAGGCAACACTTCAGCCGAGATCCAGGCAGATATTAGTGAAAAGAGTATGCCGTCTAAGGGAATCAGTACACACAGTGGGGCAGTCTTCTTGGGGGGGGGGTTTCCCATCCCTGGAGGTATGCAAGCAGCCATCTGCCAGAATGCTAAAGCGTCCTACCAGTAAGAACCAGGGTACCGAGATGGCTTGAGTCCCTGTCCTGCCCCACAGGTGTAAGACATGTGGAGAATATATCTACAAGGGCAAGAAGTTCAACGCCCGCAAAGAGACAGTGCAGAACGAGTCCTACCTGGGCCTGCCCATCTTCCGCTTCTACATCAAGTGCACGCGCTGCCTGGCAGAGATCACCTTCAAGGTAGGCGGCCAGCCAGGCTGGTCCTTCCTCCCCTGCGGGTCAGTGCTCCTGTCCTCTCCCTCCAAGGAAATCCCATTTCACCTTCTCCGCAGAAAACAGCAAAGGTTTGGGGAGAAGTTCGCAGCAGTGTTGTTTATAAAGGCAAAAAACCAGAAGCAACCTAGATGTACGGTGACAGGGGATTCAAGGGACAAACTACTGTACAGTGGAATATTGCACAGCCAGTAGCAGTCACGTTTTCACTTTGTTACTCTAAGGGTGGTATTAAAGATTTGGGGAAAGGATGAGGAGAAAGTGGTATTAAAGATTTGAGGAAAGGGTGAAGAGAACTTATAGTTTTCTCTTCACATACTTTTATACTGTTTGAGCATTTTTTTTGCTAAGGACTTTTTTCCTTTGCTTAAAAAACAAGATTTGGTTAAATTAAAGAAAAAGTACATTAAAAAATGATATATTTTAATTACTTTTTTAACAACAGCTTTCTGAGATACGATTTCTATGCCATGCAATTCTCCCTTTTAAATTGTATAATTCAGTGGTTTATATTCCTAATGTACCAAGCTGTCTTCTCTAATTCCAGGATGTTCTCTTCACCCCAAAATTAAGCCCCAACCCTATCAGCAGTCACTCCCCATCCCTCTCCCCAGCCCCTGTCAACCACGAATCCACTTTCTGTGTCTGTGGATTGCCTGTTACGGACATTTCATTATTAGTGGAATCACTCTGTAGCCTTTTGTGTCTGGCATCTCTCACTGAGCATCATGTTTTCAAAGTCCATCAATGTTGTAGCATGTATCAGTGCTTTACTCCTTTTCAGGGCTGAATAGTATTCCACTGTATGGTTGGGCCACATTTTCTTTATCCATTTGCCAGCTGATGGACATATGGGTTGTCTCCAGAATATGTTTTTTTTTTTACCTGAATTATGAAGTATGTATATATTTAGATATTAATGAATACATATGAATTTTTTTAAAGACTTGAGAAACTACGGCAAAATGTTATAAATCAGCCTTTATAGTGAAGAATTTCAAATAACTAGGATTGCATATATGTGTGTGTGTGTGTGTGTGTGTGTGTGTGAGCATATGGTAAAAACAGAATTCCCACAGTACTGCAGGATTAACACTGGAAAATTGGTTTACTGCTCCCCTCTGCCCAGCCAGCCCCCATGCATAGAGACATTTATAACAGTTTCTTGTATGGCTTTCAAAAAATGTGCTCTGCATACACATGCACACACAGGGATCACTCTCTTCCTTGCTCTTTCTTTTTAAATAGTAAACTTCTTATTTTGGAATACTTTTACATTTACAGAGAAGTTGCAAAGATAGCACAGAGAGTTCCCATCTGCCTCTCACCAGCTTCCCCTCCTGTTAACGTCTTCCATTTCCACAGTGTATCCGCCACAATAAGAAACCAACATTGGATCATTACTGTTAGCCAAATTCCAGACATGACATGGATTTCAATCTTTCCACTAATGTCACCTTTCTGTTCCAGGGTCTCATCCAGGATACCATGTTATATTTTTGCTTCTCCGTTTTATAAACGCAAATAGGAGTACGCTCTATACATACTTGATATGTAATTCATAATTAAGGGAAGAAGGTCAAGTGCGTGCTCACGCGCGCGCACACACAAACACACCCATACCAGAAAGGATATGTGCAGAGGCCCAGAGACTTTTATTTGCAAACGTGGAAGGTGAAGGGCAGCAGGGAGGGAGTGGGCAGGTGGAGAAGGGTCTGCAGGTCTATGCTAGGGAGTTCAGCGATTCTGCAAAAGGGGACAGGAGCACTAGAAAGAAAGAGCTGTACTTACCAAAGCTGTAAGGCAAGAAAAAGAAAGAACTGGTATTAAGAGGAGTGAAACATGGAGAGAAGGTGTCCCAGGCTGCTGGCTGCTGTTCAGCAGAAGCTTTTGATGCTCAGAGGTGTAGGAGCTGATGTCTGCCCATCCTCCCTCCCAGACAGACCCCGAAAACACAGACTACACCATGGAGCATGGAGCCACGCGGAACTTCCAGGCTGAGAAGCTCCTGGAGGAGGAGGAGAAGAGGGTGCAGAAGGAACGGGAGGACGAGGAGCTGAACAACCCCATGAAGGTGAGTGCGTGCACGTGTGTGTGTGCGTGTGTGTGCGTGATGGTGTGGGGAGTGAGGTCAGCAGAACTCTAAGATGTCCCCAGAGCCCTGACTCCTGGTCACACACCTCATCTAGTCCCAAGACTGTGCATACAAAGATCCTATTCCTGTGACTAAGTTATGTTAGGTTAAACTATGGCACAGTCGCCCTTGTAAGAGGGAGATTATCCGGATGGTCCCCTTAATACGGGTCTAGAGTCAGAGACAAAGGACGTCAGAGACATGAAGGACTGACACTGGGGAAGTGGCCACATGGTAGGGAATAGCAAGCAGCCCCTAGGAACTGAGAACAGCCCCTAGTCCACAGCCAGTAAGAAGGCAGGGACCTCAGTCCCACAACCACAAGGAACTGAATTCTCCAGCAGCCTGAGTGAGCTCAGAAGAGGGCCCTGTGCCCTTGATCTCAGCCTAGCAAGACTGCCAGGGAACCCAGCTGTGTCGGCCCAGACCCCCAATGCACAGAAACCAGGAGACAATGAATTCGTGTTGTTTTAAGCCACTGGGCTGGTGGCAAATTGTGGCACAGCAAGAGAAAACTAACACAGGGAGTCAGGAAGTTGGACTTCAGAATGCCAGGTGCTTCCTGCAGCCAGCTGACCCGCAGTTTTCTAAGGAGGTTCCCATTAGGCTAGTTTGGATTAAGACTAGAAATAGAGAAGGAAACGTTCTCTTGACCATATCCTGGCTGTGTGACCTTGGCCAAGGCACTTGGCCTCTCTGTGTCTCAGCGTCCTCATCTGTAAAATGAGATGAGAATTGTGCCCCCCCATACACTTGTGGTGAGGGTTAAATGAGTTCATACACGTAAAACTCTTAGAACACAGCTTGGCACATAGTAATTCATAAATGTTGATACTCCTTTTGTTATCCCTTAAAGAAGTTATTTTCATCTTTAACTGGACATTTTTCTTCGTCTTTCTCATAAATAGTAGAAAGTCCATGTTCTCCTCTGTCTCCTCCCACCCCCATAATTCCCATCTCTTCCTGGACCCTCACACCTCTGCCTGCTATGTTTTCTTTTTTTTTTTTTTTTTTTTTCATCGGCAGGCGGACTCTCAACCACTGCGCCACCAGGGAAGCCCCAGCTATGTTTTCTGATCAAGCCATGTCAGATCTGATCCGATGTTTTCAGCAGCTGTGTGGAGCAGCAGGGAGGGAAACAGGCCTTAGAGGTAGTTTGCTGTATTCCTAGAGCTCCCTCAGTGCTGTCCACGTGCTGCTCTAGTTACTGCTACACTGGCCATCACGGGGTTATTACCCTGGTACTGGTTAGCTGTCCCTGTGTAACAAGTCGACTCAAAACTTTGCAACTTCCAGCATTTACTATCCCACAGTTTCTGAGGGTCAGGAATCCAGGAGCAGCTTTGCTAGATGGTTCTATGGGTCCCTCCCAAGGTCACAGTCAAGCTGTCTGCCGGGGCTGCCTCATCTGATGGCTCAACTGGGGCTGGAGGAGCCACTTCCAGGGTGGCCCCTTCACGTGGCCATTCCCTGGAGGCTTCACGTCCTGTCCACGTGGGCCTCTCCACAGCACTGCCTGAGCCTCCTCACCACATGCGGGCTTCTCCCCCTCCTCCAGCGAGAGTCCCAGAGAGAACAAGGAGGAGCCCTGGGCCTTTTATCACCTGTCTCGGAAGGGACACACTGTCATTGGTCCCGTTGTGTTCATCAGAAGCGAGTTACTACACCAGCCCGCCCTCACAGGGAGGGGAGTTAGGCTCCACTTCTGGGAGGGAAGAGCGTGAAAGAACTTGTGGACGTATTTTCAAACTACCACAACTGCCATTTCCCAGAGGGTTAGCTCAACAGGGTCACATAGCCAGGAAGCAGCCAAGGCAGGATTCATTCCCAGCCCTGCCTGGCTCCAAAGCCACCTCTCTGAGACCTGGCGGGGCCGACCTCACCCCTCTGAGCCTCAGTCTCTTTGTCTGTAAAGTGGGGGTTATTGCGAAGATTAAACGAGGTTATGTCTGGAATCATCTTAGCCTGGAGCCTGGCACACACCAGTTGCTCAGATCGTCTTTTTTTTAAAATCTTTATTACTTTTGCTTAGTGACGGAGCCAGGCTGGAAGTCCAGGCCGCCTGGCTCCACCGTTGACCAGCCGCGTGGTCTTGGGCAATCACTTCCCCTCCCCGAGCCTCAGTGTTCCGAGCCGTGAAATGGGTACAGCTGTGGGACCAGGTGCTGTGGATCGAGGCCCCAGGGTGGGGGGTCTCCCCTTGCCCGTGGTGACCCCAGAGGCCAGGCGGGCCGCGTGGAGGGGTGGGATCCCAGCTCACTCGGCCCTGCGTCTGCGCACCTGCCAGGTGCTGGAGAACAGAACCAAGGACTCCAAGCTGGAGATGGAGGTTCTGGAGAACCTGCAGGAGCTCAAGGACCTGAACCAGCGGCAGGCCCACGTGGACTTCGAGGCCATGCTGCAGCAGCACCGCCTCTCGGAGGAGGAGCGGGAGCAGCAGGAGCAGGAGGAGGAGGAGCGGGAGGCGGCGTGAGTCGGGGCGGGCGGGGCCCTTCCCTCTGCCCGGGACCCCCTTCCGGACCTTTCCACAGCTCCCTCGCGCGCCACCGTCTCAGGGAGGCCTCCCCCGCATCCCCTCCCCATCTCACTTTGCGTCTCATGCCGTCTGTGTCGGGGCCCCCAGGACCGCCCCCAGGTTTGATGAGTTAATTACAGTGAAAAGTTAGAGCAAAATCAGCAGAAGGAAAAGGCAGGTGGGGCAGAGTCCTCTCCCGGCGGAGTCCGTCAGGACGGGCTCCCTCCCCCCAGACGAGACGTGACAGCAGAGGGAGGGGCGGTCCCCGGGGAGGCCCACCAGACCCAGCCCGGGGCTCTCACTGGGGGCCGGTCGCGCAGGCACCTCGGCCCGGCACGGCCGAGACCCCAGACCCAGGCGGAGGGCAGGTGCCCGTGCGGACCCTGTGTCTGCACAGACAGTGTCGGGACAGGGGGCCCCCCCATCAGTGAGGGTGGCAGGAGCCCCCAGGTCCAGATCCAGATGCCCCCCAAGGGCTGGCCTGGTGAGCCGACCTTTCTGAGGATCTGGCCTCAGGCCTGCTGTGTGCATGCTTCTTCTGCCCGGCACCTCCCACTCTCTGGAACCTTGTTGCCGATTTGCCCCTTTCCTGATTTATTATCCATCTCCCCTCATCTAAAGTCTGAACAGGGACTTGGTTTGACCTCTGCATCCATGGCCTGGAACAGGGTCAGGCACATAGTAGCTGCTATCGGGTTGGCAGGTCAGTGATACCATAAATAACACTGAGAGGAGTCTGCATTTATCGAGCCCCTTCTGGGTGCCAGGCACTGTTCTGACTTTGGCTCTGTCGTTATGGTGGTCAAGAGAACTGAGGTTCAGGGAGCTCCCGGCACAGCCCTGACTGAAGCCCCCCAGCTGGGGTTCAAACCCAGACTGGTTCTGGCCTCCAGGCACTTAACCACCCCACTGGACTCAGTGAACAAAGACCTTTTTTTTTTTTTTTTTTTTTTTAATTTATTTATTTTGGACTGTGTTGGGTCGGGTTTTCGTTGCTGCGCGCGGGCTTTCTCTAGTTGCGGCCAGCAGGGGCTACTCTTCGTTGCGGTGCCCGGGCTTCTCACTGCAGCAGCTTCTCTTGTTCCGGAGCGCGGGCTTCAGTAGTTGCAGCACACGGGCTCAGCAGTTGTGGCTCGCGGGCTCCAGAGCACAGTCTCAGTAGTTGTGGCGCGTGGGCTTAGTTGCTCCGTAGCATGTGGGATCTTCCTGGACCAGGGCTTGAACCCGCATCCCCTGCATTGGCAGGTGGACTCCCAACCACTGCACCACCAGGGAAGCCCCTGGACAAAGAATTTTTTTTTAAGTTATTTGTGCATCCCCATCCCCCACTCAGTGAGATCAGGACAGGGCAGCCGGGCAGTGCACCTCAGTGGGGGGTGGGGTCCTGGCCATTGTCCCACAACAGAGCACGTTCCCAAGTCCCACATTCCTTCCCGCAGGGCCTTAGTGGAAGAATCTAGGAAACGAAGACTCCTGGAAGACTCCGATTCAGAGGAGGATGCTGCTCCCACCCAGCCCCAGCAGGCCCTCCTGCCCAACCCCACCGCCATCCTGGACGAGGTGAGTGGGGCCCGCCCGCATCTCCACATGCTCTCAGGTGAAGCAGGGACAGAGTAAGCCAGGGGTTGGCTTAACTTTGTCTTGAAAGGCCAGTCTGGGTCGTAAGTGGTCAACTCCACCATCATAGCACTAAACAGCCGTAGATAGTACGTGAATAAGTGGGCGTGGCCGGGTGCCAATAAAACTTTATTTACAAAAACAGGTGGCAGGCCTCCAGCACTGTAGTTTTCCACCCCTGCTTCAGCTGCAGAAACAAGGAGACTCCCCACACTTAGAGACATCAGGCAGACGTTTATTTCTCAGTCACTTCACAGTCCTGGGCTGGACTCCCAGGCAGCCCTGCTCCATGCAGTCATTCAGGGATCCAGGCTCCTCCCATCTCCTGGTTCTGCCCTGTCCTGGGACATGGATGCCAACTCCACGGTCACAGCTGGCTCAGAGCACCCTGGGGTTCCATCTGCAGGAAGGCGGAGCATGTGTGGAGGACCACCAGCCAGCGCCTGGAGGCCCAGGTTCAGATGCAGCCCGCCTCCATTCTCCTCGAGTCCCAATGGCTGGGCATAGTCACATGGCCGCATCCCTCTGCAAGGGAGGCTGGGAGCTGCCTCCTCTAGCTGCCCTTGCTGGCAGAAAGAAAGAAGAGGATTTGGGGAGGGAGCTAGTATTTTCCGCCATGGGTGTCTTATCCAAGGTGGTCAAGGCCACTCTGGTTTGTTAATCAAAGGAGGGGGTTAAAGTTGGAAATCATAAATAGCACAGACACCCCCAGAAACTTATTATTTTAATTCAAAACATGTTCCTGGTCTGTATTAAATACAAGTCCAGCCACGGGACAGGACCCAAGTGACAGCCATTTCAACTGCATGGAAGTTAACTTTTCTCTCGAGTAACAGTTGTGCGGGGCTGTGCAGAACAGAGAAGGTGGACCCTGGTGTCCGGGTCCTCATTGTCCTGCCGTCCCAAGGATGATGCCCTCATTGCAAGGCAGCTCAGTGCCATGTCTGCATCCTAGCCAGTGGAAAGAGGTGGGGACAGGGGAGGAGGACATTGAGCGTAACTATACCCTTGATTGAGTACATCCTTCTGCTCACACCCCATTGGTCAGAACTGAGCCACCTGACCACGTCCTGCTGCAAAGGGGGCTGGGAAGCGTAGTCTTTCACTGAGGCAGCCATGTTCCAGCTGAGAATGCTATAAGTGTCTGAAGAGAGCGGGTTTGGGGGTGGTGTACTCTCACTCTCACCCATTAACCTTTTGACCTAGAACCAAGGTGTTTTCCTTGAGGCTGTATCCCCTGATCAGAGTTCTCATGCTGTCTCTCTTGCATAAACCAGCCTCAGAATTCATGGTTTAAAGTTTCATCTTTTTTTCTTTCAAGTGGGACAAGAGATTGAAGGTACTTTCAAAGCAGTCTGGCCTTGTATGATTTCCCCCCAGTCTTTTTTTTTTTTAAATTAATTAATTAATTAATTTAGTTTTGGCTGTGTTGGATCTTCGCTGCTGCTGTGCGGGCTTTCTCTAGTTGCAGCGAGCGGGGGCTACTCTTTGTCGTGGTGCGCGGGCTTCTCATTGCGGTGGCTTCTCTTGTTGTGGAGTACAGGCTCTAGGTGCGTGGGCTTCAGTAGTTGCAGCATGCAGGCTCAGTAGTTGTGGTTCACAGGCTCAGTAGTTGCAGCACACGGGCTCAGTAGTTGTGGCTCGCAGGCTCTAGAGCACGGGCTCAGTCGTTGTGGTGCACGGGCTTAGCTGCTCTGCGGCATGTGGGATCTTCCCGGACCAGGGCTCGAACCCATGTGCCCTGCATTGGCAGGCGGATTCTTAACCACTGCGCCACCAGGGAAGCCCACTGGCCAGTCTCTTACAGTTACCTTGCTCGTAGCTAACTTGATGGTGGACTTCTTCTTGTGTTTTGCTTTACACAAACTTCACCATAACTTTTACGGAAACATCTCTCTTTCACCCCTCTGTTCCCTGGGTTTAGTTTAATGGGGACCTGTGATGGCGTTTGACGAAAGGTGAAGGATAGCAGCTAGCTCCGCCAGTCAGTTCAGTGGTGCCAGATAAGCAAGCTTCGGCTAGGACTGCCAGTCTCTCGCTGTGCCCCCAGCGGACGGCCTCTGTCTCGGTTACCACACACGGGGGATGCAGCGAGGCCGCTGTGTCCTCCCCCTGCCCCATTCCCCGCCCCAGCTGTGCCAGCCCCCTCGGATGGGCCAGGCTCAGTCCTGTCTCCCATCTCTGCTTGCTGACCTCGGCACTGCTGGCCCCCGATCAGCAGTAGCTGTCCCCCCCACTCTGTCACCCCACCCTGACTTCTTTCTTTCACATCACTGATCAGGACCGTGGTGTCGAGGGACTTCCCCGGCGGTCCAGTGGTTAAGACTTCCTATTCCCACTGCAGGGGGCACAGGTTTGATCCCTGGTCAGGGAACTGAGATCCCTCATGCCGTGCAGCCAAAAAAAAGAAAAAGACAGTGGTGTCCTGAGCATCTACTTGCTCATCCACCCTCTTCCTCCCCAGATGGTGAGCTCTGTGTGGGCAGCCCCCTGCTGTCATGCTCCCCCTGTACCTTCAGCTCCCAGCTCCGACAGGGCCTCCTGCATCTAGTGGTTTCCAGTTCCTCTATTTAAACATCAGACAGATAAAAGGGGTCCCTTCTGGTGTGACTGAAGAGGTGGAGGTGGGGCTGAGCTCCTCTCTGCCTCCCGCTAACTGGTCCCCAAAGTGGGTGCCCCCATCTTCTGTCATTCCCTCAAACATGTTGATTGAGCACCTCCTACAGACCCAGCAGTGAACAAGGCAGGACCCCGCAGCTTGGTTGCGGAGGCAGTTAATAAAGCAGTGGAGGCCACTGCGGGCACAGACGTGCAGCATGCACTTGAGCTTGGAATGTGAGGAAAGGCTTCCCAGGGGAGCAGATACTTGAGATGGGTATTGGAGGATGAGTAGGAGTTCACCAAGTGAACTAGAAGGAAAGGGGGCATTCCAGGTGGAGGGAATGGCACGGGTAAAGGCGTGGAGGTGAGCGGTCACGGTGTGATTTAGGAGGTGTAAGCGCAGGGTTGGGGGGGCCACGGAGGAGTTTCGAGCAGGAGAAAGAGAGTTGGTCAGCACGGCAGGGGGAGTGGGAATAGTAAAGATCCTGGCTCAGCTGGGGACTGGGAACCGGGCTGCCAGACAAGGAGCAGGATCTGGGACAGACCACCCAGTCATGCCTGCCCTCTGCTACCCCCGCCACAAACTGCAGGCCCCAAAAGCCAAGAGGAAGGTGGAGAGCTGGGAGCGCAGTGTGGGCACCTTTGGCAGCAGTCCCCAGCTGTCTGGCCTGGTTGTGGTGAAGAAAACAGACCTGGGCCGCAGCATCCAGCGAGGAGGAGTCCTGCCCGCCGCAGGTAGGTTCCTGCAGTCCCTTAGCTTCGTGCAGTGCCAAGGGCGGCCACCAGGTGGCAACAGCACCCCCGGGTGCTGTTCCTGTGCGGGGTGAGGTGTGCCCCCAACCAGGGGTAAGGGAAGAAGGGCTGCAGTTCCCTTTTTTCTTGTAGTTACAAAAGGAGCAAGTGCTCGCTTTTAAAACCCAAGTCGGAAAGAGGCGTGTAGGACAAATTGTCTGATCCCACGGCCACCCATATCCCAGTCTTCCATTGTACATAGACACCGGCCCCAGCCTCCAGGTTGGTTCCTGGACGTCCGCACCTCGGTTGTTGTGTCTCCGATGCTGTGTGCGTGGTTCCTCGGACCCTCAGGAGGTGGAGAATTAGGCTGAGGTCGGCCCGACGAGGTGGGAAGAGCAGGCTTCCAGGGCAGGCAGCCTGGGTGCAGATCCCTCCGTCTCCGCGTGCTCGCTCTGCGGCCGTGGTCGAGGGCCCTCAACCCAGGTCCTCAGCTTCCTGTCCTGGAAGATGCTCATGACAACAGCACCAACCTCTAGGGCCTCGTAGGGTTTGGGGGCTGATTCCATGAGCTGCTCCATGTCAGGCGCCTGCAGTAGATCCTGGCACCCAGCGAGCCTTGCGGATACACGAGCCATTGTTATCAGAACGGTTATTACCCCATTTATCAGATGAGGAGACTGAGGCCCTGAGAGGTGAAGCTGTTTGCCCAAAGCCACACAGGGTGTGTGGTGGAGCCAGGGTGTGCCCGTCTTTGTCACTTGGGACTTGGAGCGTTTCCGTTTTCTGTGTTGCACCCCCGGCACGGGTACCTCTGCCCACTTAGCTTTCAGAAGCGGAGCTGCTGGGTCAAGGGGTGTACGGGTTTAAACCGTGATGGGTCTGCCAGGCACTTTCCACAAAGGCTGCAAACAAGCAAGAATGGCCGAGCCTGCTCTCCCGGCCTCACCCAGGCCCAGCCCGCCTGGCACTGTCCCGAGGTGGGCTGCCGGGACGAGGAGGCACGGTGGGCTAGCTCTCGCCTCTCCCCCAGGTGCAATGAAGAATGGGCAGGTGGCTGGCCCTGCGCCCCAGACGTCTGGCACCTCCTCCCTGAGCCAGCTGGGTGTGTATTCGGACAGTGAGGACAGCAGCGGCAGCAACTGAGCCCTGCCCCCAGGCCCTTCCCCAGGTCAAGATCACGCAGCCAGCTCCAGCCCGTGGTCGGGGCAGGAGGCCCTGGGACCAACCAGAGTCACCACCGGACAAGCACAAATGACCTCCAAGGCCGGCAGGGTCAGCAAGGGCTTCAGCTGAGGGACTCAGTTTCTCTCCCGTCCCCCACCTTCCCCCTCCGGAGCTCGGATGGCGACCTCCCCGGAGCAGCTTCTGGCAGGCCTTCGAGGTCGTCGCGGCTGACATCCTGAGATGCTTTGGGCACGTGGGTGAGCCCACCCACCGGTGGTTGGCTCCATCCCTGCCCGCCACAGAACCATCTGGAACCCGTGAAAGGAACCTGCTGATCTGGCCTGGGGGTGCCTTCTCTCTGCCAGCATCTGAGGAGGGGGCTGCAGAAGCACGCGACCCAGCCAGTCCTGGACTCTTGACTCCCAGAAACTGCGAGAGAATAAATGTTCATTGTTCCATACACTCAGTTTGGGGATAATTTGTGAAACGGCAGTGGAAAGCTGATAACGGCCATGCAACCAGCGAGTCTGATTCCAAAGCTCATGTTCTTTCAAGGCTGCCAGATTCCAGCTCGTGTGATCCCCTCCTGCTGCAGTATTGTCTAGTTGAAGGTCCTGTGCCCCTGCCAGACTGCTTCACAACTTGATCAGCCCCCATCTCTGGTCTCCCGCCCCTCCCAGGGTCACAGATGTTAGCCCTCCTCTCCCACACAGAGACTGTCATCTGGCATTTGATGATGAGGCTTTGTGTTTTTCACTGTCAGAATTTAGGGGATGAAACGCCCCCAGTTTGGGGATTCGCTTTCCTACCGTGATTTCCTTGCTTAGGGACAGCACAACGAGGTGAACCGGGGTCCAGCCAGGGCTTCTGATGAGGGCTTGGGGGTCTTATATTACAGCTCCCTGGCTGCGAAGACAGGACCTGAGTGGGTCTGATTCCAAAGCCCTGACAGGGACTCCCCTGGTGGTCCGGTGGTTAAGACTCCGCGCTTCCACCGCAAGGGGCGCGTGTTCAACTCTTGTTCGGGAAACTAAGATCCCACTTGCCTCTCGGCGTAGCCAAAAAAAAAAAAGCCCTGACGGTGGGGGCTGAAGCCAGCCCACACTGGCAGCTAGTGACAACTGATGCCTCGTGCATCTCTTCCCAGTTTTGCACCCAGCAGCATCATATTTATGGCTTAAAATTGGCCACCACGGAGTGTTTACACCATGGAAATTGGCAGATGCTGCAAACCAGTTCCCCATGCCAGAGCCAGTTGTGAAGCCCGTACCAGCGCACCACTGCCCGTTTTTCCCCCAACTCAGCATCCTGCAGACAGTGCCCTGGAGGTGGGCCATTCAGAGACTCCGGGTTAAAATGTCATCCAGGGAATTCCCCAGCGGTCCAGTGGTTAGGACTCGGCGCTTTCCCTGCTGAGGGCGCGTTCAATCCCTGGTGGGGGGACTAAGATCCCGAAAGCTGCTCGGCACAGCCTAAGAATAAAAAATAAAAAGTAAAGGAGTCACCCAGCTTAAGTAGTTGTGAAAAGAAATTGGGGGACTGGGGGCTCTCTGCTTCATTTCGATTCATTCTTTCAGACTGTTTCCTGAACTGCCATTGCTCTTAATCCACCACGGTTTTTGCCATGTACGTGCACCATCCGTTGCTATTATTTACTTAACATTATTGTTAACCTGACTCCGTTCTATAACGTTATTGTTAACCTGACTCCATTCTAAAACATGGGTTACCAAACTGTGATCCACAGGCCAAATATGGCCTGTGGCCTATTTTTGTAGATAAATTTTATTGGCACACCTACACACCCATTTGTGTGCATATCACCCATGGCTGCCTTTGCTCTCCGGTGGCAGAGGTGAGTGATTAAAACAGCGATTCTATGACCTGCAAAGCCAAAATATTTACTCATATAATAAGATGTAAACAAATGATACTAGAGGTGGCGCTAATGTTGCAATTAAAGCAGGGTAGGGTAGTTCTGATGAGAGTACCTTAGGAGGTGTGCATACTGCTTGTGGCTCCCTGTATTAGTTACCTAGTGCTGTGTAACAAGTGATCCCCAAATCTAGCAGCTTAAAACAACAGGAATCTGGATGTGGTTTCACCGGGTTCTCAGCTTCAGGGTCTGTTACAGCTGCAATTGAGATGTTGGCTGTGGCTGGGGTCTCACTGGAAGGCGCGACTGGGGTAGGATCCGCTTCAAGCTCACCCACGTGGTTGTTGGCAGAATTCACTTACGGACCCTTAGCCAGAGGCCACACTCAGTTCCTTGCCTGCACGGACTGGCTTCACGAGGAGAGCCTGCTAGAAGTGACGGCCCATCACGGTTGCCGTGTTCCATGGTTAGAAGCAAGCCACAAATCCCTCCCACGTTCCAGGGGAGGGGCTCACATGGGTGTGACAACCAGGAGGTTGGGGTCATGGGGGCCACGTGAGGGTCTACCTGCAGACCACCCTGCACAGTGAGCTTTGCAAGGGTCTGTGTGTTGATGAGTGTGTCCCCAGCACCTAAGACCAGCCAGGCACTTAGTAGGTGCTCAATTAATGTATGTAGACTGAGTGGGTATCTCCCCATTCACGGATGAGGAAATTGAGGCCCAGGGAGCCCCACGCTTCTGCCCACTCTCTGCCACCCTCCCCTTTCCTCCACACTGCACTGGAATTGTTTCTTTAATTCTTATTTTCCCTGCAGGCTTTTACGCTTGGTTCTCCCACCCGTGTCCTGGGAACAGTTTGGCTCCTGGCCCCCAAGTTTCTTGCAGGGGTTCCCAGGGCCGAGCAGGCAGAGGGACAGCGCAGCAACACTTCGGGCAGGGGGTCTGTTGTGTTTGCTGACCCTCCAGGGCCTCGGCCTGCACGCCCCCTCGCTCCCTGCCCTGAGCCCGCCACCCCGAGATCCACACCCCCTTTTTGCTCTCTGGAGCCTGCCCTTCCCCGCTCGCTGCTGACAGTCCCCGTTCCCCACGAGTTCCATGTCTGTCATCTGGTCCTTGGGAGCTGTCAAGCCTCATCCAGAATCTCCTCCATCAACTCCCCTGGGGGCTGCCTGGCTGCCGGAGCACATCAGAGGGACTGGGGGGGTGGTCTCCCCTATGCCGGAGCCCCCTCCCTCCTGAGCCTGGGCTTCACAAAGGAGACAAGGGGCCGCTCCTGCTTCCCAAGCTCTCACTGAGGGCCAAGCACTGCCCCAAGCTCCCTCCATGCCAGGGCTCTGCCACCCATGCCCTCGGGCACATGCTCCCTTACCCACTGCCCCATTTTACAGATGGCAGGAGGCTCCTTGGCCAAGGGCTCAGAGTGCGTGAGGGGGTGGACCTGGCTTTGAAAGTGCGAGGCTCCAAGGCTACACCTTCGATCACCACGCCCTATAGACTGGGAGCTCCCAGGGAATGGTCTGTGCTTCCCCCATCAGGTTGGGGCCCTGGAAGGGCCAGTGTTAGACTGGGAGCCCTTGAAAGCAAGCACATATTTCCTGTGTCAGACTGGTACTTCGAAGGTCAGTCTCATGCCTCCTCCATCAGACTGGAAGCTCCTTAGGTCAGAGCCGTGCCTCTCCCTTCAGACTGGGAGCCTATTAACGCTTGCACACCTCTCCTCCGTCAGACTGGGGGCTTCTGAGGGCAGGACCATGTCTCTCCCATCAGAGTGTGAGCTGAAGGCAGGGCTGTGTCCAGGAGCTTCTGAGAGCAGAGGTCGTCTCTCCCATCAGACTAGGAGCTCCTAAATCAGGGCCATGTCTCCATCAGATCAGGAGGTTATAGGCCCCACCATGGGTCATCCCCACTTGGTCCCCTCCTGTCCTGGTGCCTTGGCTCCCATCCCCCCTGCAGACATGGGGATCCGTGAGACGAGAGCAGGCACAGCCCCCAGCCAGGGACCTCCTCTGTCTTCTTCCTGAGGTCCCATTCACCCTAAGCATATATTGAGCACTTACTGTATGCCATACAAGAAAATACTATTCAGGGGCTTCCCTGGTGGTGCAGTGGTTAAGAATCCGCCTGCCAATGCAGGGGACACGGGTTTGAGCCCTGGTCTGGGAAGATCCCCAATGCAGGGGACACGGGTTTGAGCCCTGGTCCGGGAAGATCCCACATGCCGCGGAGCAACTAAGCCCGTGAGCCACAACTACTGAGCCTGCGCTCTAGAGCCTTCGAGCCACAACTACTGAAGCCCATGAGCCTAGAGCCTGTGCTGCACAACAAGAGAAGCCACCACAGTGAGAAGTCCACGCACCTCAACAAAGAGTAGCCCCCGCTCGCCGCAACTAGAGAGAGCCCCGTGCGCAGCAACGAAGACACAATGCAGCCAAAAATAAATAAGTAAAAAATAAATACATTTATTTTTAAAAAAAATTTTTTCTAAGGCACCCAAAAGAGTGCCAGGCAGTAAGCGCTCAACAGAGGTTAGCTGTTGTTCCATTTCATAGACAGGAAGACAGGCCAGGTCACTTACTCAAGGTCAGGTGGCCTGGGATTCCAGAAACCCAGTGCTACCCGGGAGGAGACCTTGATGGAGGAGACCCTGATAAACCGTCTTTCAGACCCTGAATGCTGGGGGAACAGAGGTCCCCTCAGCCCAGGACCCCCAGACCACTCATCTCCTCGCCTTTGTCCATGCAGTGCCCGCCTCCTGGCTTTGCTCTCTTGCTCTCTCCTCCCCCAATCAGAAAGGCAAAACCCAAGAGGTTACGTGGCTCTTCAAGGTCATACCACTGCAGGGCCGCCGGACCTCCAGCCTGGCTCTAACCCTCGTCCACCATCTCCCGCCCCTCCTCAAGCCCCCTCCCTGCTCCTGCAGTGGGAGTGGGGGCAGCCCCAGGAGAAGCCAGCTCAAAAGCGCAGGAAAGTCAAACGCCGTTTGATTCTGCCTCCAGGGCCTCTAATTGCTATTCCTGACACACACCGGAATTAGAAGGCCCCTTTCAAATATTTATACCTTAGACGTCGCCTATTTATCTGCCAGGGAGAGGACTCGGATTTGATGAGATCTGTCAACAGCTCATCCCCGAGCCGGGTATTGCCTTGCGGCTGACAGAAAACAGGACAATTACCTGCCATGCTCCCGGGGCAGTCCTCAGGGATGCTGCCTTGTCGCTGATCAGACAGGGCGGGGCGGGGTGGGCGTCTGTGTGAGTGCTCTTCCGGAGGGAGGACCGAGTTCAACAGGTTCGTGTGGAGGCCAACTCAGCCAAAGCAGGAAAGAGGAGGGGAGGACATACGGACGCCCCTGCTGCCGTGAGGGGCCCTGCCTCATTGGCTCTGGACCTCAGTTTCCCCATCTGGAAAATGGAGCTAACAGTGGAGGGGCGATGGAGAACCTCTGATTCCACGAAGAGACCTGATGGGGGTCAAATGCCACCCCCAACCCAGGCCATATCACAGCATCCAGGCAGAAATGAGCTGCGGGGTGTATCTCCCTTCTCTGTGCCTCAGTTTCCCCATCAGGAAAAAAATGTCACATCCTCCTGGTGATCCTTCCTCCAGCTCTCTGAGTTTTTCCAATTAGAAACCCCATTTTTCAAATCAGGAAAGCAAAGCGTGGCCTGCATAGACATTGCCCAGGCCCCACTATTCTTTGGGGGGGCGGAGTGGGGGAGAGCTCACAGCATTGTCAGCTCTGACTAGTGTCTGGTCCTGCCTCCCCTCCACGCCACACGCCCACCCTAGGGGGCTTGGAGAAGGGACTCTGAGGTTCCATCCTTCCTGACTACCCCTCTCTTACTCTTTCTATTAGGGGTCACTGAGCAAGCCCCCTTATGGGGAAAGAAAAAAAAAAATGTGTTTGCTTTGGAACTGGCCAGCAGCTCCCTTTGCCTCGCTTACTCCCCCCCCCAAATCCGTTAGTGTCCTCGCTCCCTGACAGCTGCAGCTGCCAACAGGCAGCCAGGCCAGGCGAGACACCTCTCATTTCTGTCCCCCTCCCGGCCTCCACCCCCAGAAACCACAAAGGGACAGATGCCGAAGGCACACTCCAGGCACAGATACCATCTCCTTTCCCCTGGCCAGCTGCCCCAAACCCCTTCCCCCATGCTGCAATGAGTCCCCTGGGGAGAGGGGGACGGAGAAGAGCCCTCTTGGGGGAGGGGAAGCCAGAACCCCGTCCCTTCCGTTGCAAACCCCCCTTCCTTCGGCTGCGTCAATATCCATTTTAGCCGGTGACCTCTGGAACAATCTCCACACCCCCAATCTCCTGGTCAGTTTCGCCGCCAGATCCTGGTTCAATTTCCACCCTCAATAGTGGTCACGCTCACCTCCTCTGCTGGTCAATTTCACCCCTGCTCGCGGTCAAGTCCAGCCCTCCATTTCCCGGCCAATTTCCGCCTCCCCTCCCTCTCCCCCTTCCCCATCTCCACACCTCTCGTTCTCCGGAGCAAGGTCAGCCCCTGTGGGTTTCCACCTCCTGCGCTCCTTGCTCGCTCCTGCCAGCCTCGGTCCTCCGGGTCACTGTCCAGCCGCCGCGGCCTCGGCCCCCGCGACTCCCGCCCCGCATCCCCCCTCCCTCCCCGGGCAGATGCTCCCCTCCCTCCCCAGAACAGCTGAAGGTCTCAGTCACCTCCGAGGGGAGCGCAGGGGGAGGGGAGGGGAGGGGGCGGGGAAGCCTTGACGTCGCTGCCCGGGACCCGGCCCGGGGCTGGTAGGGGCTGGGGCGTCCGTCTGAGAGCCCCCTCCCCAAAGTCCCACCTCCCGGGCGCGCGCCGGCGGCTGCGGCTAAAGTCTCTCCGAAAGCGTGAAGGGGGATTGGAGATTTTATTTTCCTTTGTGCCCGCGACTGGGGCCGGATCGAGGCGGCCGGGCCGGGGGGCCGCGGGATTGGGGCTCCCCCCGGAGCGGCGAGGAGCGCAACAAAGGATGCGCCGCACCGGGGTCACCGTCCCCGCGGCCCAACTTTGCGCGCGGCGCCCGAGTCCCCGGGGAGCCTGCCCGCTGCGCTGAGAACCCAGGCGCCCGGGCTGAGCCAGGGCTTGGGGGCGTCCGCAGGCGGCGCTTTCCCCGCCCCCGGCCCCCAGGAGGGGATCCCGGAGCTTCCCGGAGGCAACGGGTGGCCGAGCCGTGCAAGGAGAGCGCGCTGCCCGCGGAAAGTCCGCGGATGCCCCCCGCTCTGGCTGGACGACCCCGCGCTCGGCGTTCAGGGCCCTTCGGGGCTCCCCCTTCCCCCGCCGACCTTCCAGAGCCGGGCTAAGGTGCGCTTTTGCTCCTCGTCCCCCTTCCTCCCTCCTCTGTCTCCTCCTTTTTACCCCCTTTTCACCCTCCTCTGAGCCCAGCCAAGGGTCACACCTGATATTTCTCTTCCTTCCTCCCTTCCTTTTCCCCCTGATCCTCCCTGGGGACTCTGCCGAGGAAGGGGGCCCAGAAGAGGGCATGTGGGTCCTCTTCTGACAGTGGCCAGGTTCGGGGTGACACGCGCTCAAATGGCCAAGTGGCTACGAGACTACCTGAGCTTTGGCGGTCGGAGGCCCCCTCCGCAGCCGCCCACCCCCGACTACACGGACGGTGACATCCTGCGGGCCTACCGGGAGCAGAGAGATCTGGACTTTGAGGACCCCTATGAGGGTGCAGATGGCCGCCTAGAGACCGACTCCGCGGGGCCCGGGGGCTCCAAGGGCGACTCTCCAAAGCACCGGCTCATCAAGGTGGAGGCAGTCGACATGGCCAGAGCCAAGGTCTTGCTGGGCAGCCCCCGGGAAGAGGTGTGTGGCTAAGGTCCAGAGGTTGGGTGGCCCCAGGAGACTGGGTGGGGCGGCCAGGCTAGGTTTCCCCAGGACTTTGGGGAGCGTGTTTTATGTGTGACCCCAGGGAAAGACCAGGGCACCAGCCGGACACACTCCCCAGTCCTCCATCCGCTTCGTGAAGTTTCATATCTGCCCCTTTTCACTGCACAGCGCTGGTTGTCCTCTTCCCTCTCTGACTGGCTTTGTGCCCCTGTCCTCCTGCTTCCTGATTCCCCCCTTCTGGATCCCTCCACACAGCTTCCCTTCCTCTTAGCAGCTGAAGGGATCTTCCTTAAACAGATCTGAGTGAGTCAGTTTCCTGCGGGCACTTAAACATCCTCACCACTACACTCCACCCTTCCTCTCGTATTACTCCCATTTTACAGAAGTGGAAACTGAGGCTCACAGAAGAGAATCGACTGGCCCAAGGTCACATGGCTCTGGCTTGTTAGAAATTGAACCCAAACCTGCCTCCAATGCCCATGTTTGTTTGTTTGTTTTTTTCCAGTACTTTTCCTAGAGGATCAGAGGGTCCACCCCAAACCCTCAGTGGAGAGACAGAGAAGGTTTCAAAGAGGGTTATGGTAGGATGTGTCAGGTAGTGGTTAATGGCACAGAGAAAGGTAGGAGGAAGCAGGGACTCGGGGAAGCAGAGAAACCTAGGAACAAACGCTGCTTCTTACTTATCAGCTGTGTGACCCTGAGCAAGTCACTTGCCCTCTCTATGCCTTGGCTTCCTCATCTGTAAAATGGGGATAAGGTACTTACTGAGTGTTGGTACTACAAATAAATATATGTGAAGCTTTTAGAACAGTACTGGCACCTAATCATTAAAATGATTGAAGGAGGGAGGTAGGGATCTGTGTTGGGGAGAATCAGAGCAGCATAGAGGAAGAGAGCAAGGGAAGCTGTATCTGCAAACACTCGCCGATGGAAGAGAAAACTACTTGCTTGGAGGGGATGTATCAGATGACACAGAGACAGCAGGCAAGAGGTGTAGTATCGCCCAGCAGGGGTATTCAGAGCTAGGCTTGGTCCCCCTGAGCCCTTGACTCCCTCCCCTTCCTTTCTGTCTCCAGTTGGAAGTCGACACTGAGTATTCGGACCCCTTTGATGCCCAACCTCACCCGTCACCCCCGGATGATGGCTACATGGAGCCCTACGATGCCCAGCGAGTCATGAGCGGTGAGTGGGCAGAGCTTGGGGGAAGGTGACACGGTCCCAGGTGGGAGTGGGAGCTGACCAGTGTCCTCGGCCTCCCAGAACTGCCATACAGGAGGGTGCAGCTGTATGACACTCCCTATGAGGAGCAGGACCAAGATCTGGGAGATGGGCCTCCTTCAGGGTGGAAACCTCGGCAGAGCCGGCTGCCCCAGGAGGATGAACGGCCAGCGGACGAGTATGACCAGCCCTGGGAGTGGAAGAAAGACCACATCTCCAAGGCGTTTGCAGGTGCTTCTCTGACCCTGACCTCTGAATGCCTGCGTTCCTCAATTTCCTGCTCTGGTCACATCCCGTTTCAACTTACAGAGTAAATCCCCCTCACCTGTCACTTTGGTAGTTTGTTAATTCTCACTAAAGTGTGAATGATGGATAGTCATAATCTTCCCAGAAGAATCTGTAACTTCCTTGGAAACGGAAACCTTATGTATGTATTTATTTATTTATTTATGCATGCATGCATGCCGCACCGCGTGGCTTGTGGGATTTTAGTTCCCCGACCAGGGATTGAACCTAGGCCCTCGGCAGTGAAAGTGCAGAGTCCTAACCACTGGACTGTCAGGGAATTCCCTGAAACCCCTTTCAGAGTGCAATGGAACCTACTCATTCTTCTCAGTATAGTGCAGGAATAGGCTTTGATGTCAGACTAGATCTGGGTTTGTGTCACTTGGGCAAATCCCTTTATCTCCCTGAGTCTCAGTTCCCTTACCTGTGAAATGGGGATCATTCTAGTACCTATCGAATAGGGTACTTGTAAATTGAGTTCTAAAGTGCTCAATTACACAGGAGCCGTTGTGGAAGAAGGTAGCATTTCCTGGAGTGAATTCGTAATTGAGTTGGGTAAGCTTGGATAAGTCTGTGAACCTCAGTTTCCTCTTCTGTAAAGAGGGAATAATAAGGTCAGTTTTAAGAAATAAAATAACTTGGACTTCCCTAGCGGTCCAGTGTTTAAGACTTCGTTCTTCCATTGCAGGGGGCACGGTTCGATCCCTGGTCGGGGAACTAAGATCCCACATGCTGCATGGTGCGGCCAAAAAAAAAAAATAAATAAGGAAAAAAATAACTTGGACCAGGAAGAGTTGTGCGTACCCAAATCTGCCCCAGAAGTTGTATGACTGTGAGGGAAATTGGAGCTCAGTGCCTCAGTCTACCCATCTGTAAATTGGGGGTGGTTTTCTAGCTCTATGAGTTGGCCAAAATCAGGCAGAACTTCCCACCCACCCCTCTAGCCACACCCCTGCTCTTTGATTTATCACTCAGGGAACTGCCCACCCTTCCATGCCACCAGATTCAAGAATGACCACACCCCTTTCTTCTGAAGGTTAATTGGTTGCTCGTGTACCAATCCCGCCCCAGCCTTAAGCCCAACCCCTCCTCTTCTGGGTTCTGATAGGTTGCCCTAAGCTGGCACCGCCTTCCTACTGAAATTCCACTGGCTTGCCCCCACCCCACCCTCTTGAGGTAGGCGGGACTTAACCATTTTCTCTTTAAATCTTCTCCAGTGCAGTTTGACGGTCCGGAGTGGGAAAGAACCTCAGGCTCAGCCAAGGAACTCCGGAGACTCCCGCCCAGAAGCCCCCAGCCTGCAGAGCGCGTGGACCCGGCCCTGCCTCTGGAAAAACAGCCGTGAGTGGGGAAGTTGAAGATGGAGTTGAATCCTTCCCTGCCCCACACCAGTCACAGATTCCTCGGGCCAGGGGGGCTGGAGGAACATTCACTCATTCACTGCATTCATTTCTTCAACTAATCTTCGCTGGGTGACAGTGCCTGCTGTGGGCCAGACACCCAGCACGGTGCAAGCAGAATCAGATGGCGTCTCCATTCCCTCCGGCGTCAGATTCTGGGTTCAAATCCCTTCTCTATCTTTTGGCTGTGTGGCCTTGGGCAAGTCACTTAACCTCTCCAAACCTTGGGCTCAACACCTCCAAGACAGTGCCTGCCTCACACAGAATAAAAGGGGATTTCCTCCCTTCCCTTGAGTGGGGTTTATAAGCCTGAGAGCAAAGAGACAGACGTCTTTCTCACCCCCCGGAGATCTTGTGGTGAAAGTGGGAGGAGCAGGATTTTGAAGGGGGTCCCAACTTTAGGCTGGGGTGAAGCTCACAAGCTGGGAGAGTCTGGGTGTTCTCTGTGTCTCTCCAGTCTAGGAGCTTCTCAGTGAGCTCCCCGAGCCCCCAGAGCCCAGCCCTGTGAGTACAAGGGTGTGTTTATCACAGTCATTCCCAAACCTCTTAGGTGGGCAGTACAGAACTGCCTAATTAACACAAGCACAGGGTATTTTCTTGCAATACAAACAACTGTTTGGTGCTCATCTGTCTTTGACACTTTGCTCCTACTGCTAACTTCTCTTTGAGCACATTAAAGAAAAATATTATGTAACAAATGGTACAGGTGGGTTGGGGATACAGGATGTGGTGAATCTCATGAAAGTGATATGCAAGTGATTGGAGTTGTGGGATTAGGGAGGGGTTGAGAACACTTGGAGACCCAGCTGAGGGAGGCTGTAAAAATCAAGGTCGGGGTATGTGCTGAATTGGAAGGAGCAGCTCCAGGTTGACCTGGGTTCAGCTCCCTCCCAGGAAGAACCTTGTCTGCCTGAAAACCAGGCTCCTCTTGAGAAATCCAAGGGAATTTGTCTCACTTGTTTGCCTGGACGTCACAAGTCCTTGGAAGAGCCGTGCCTGCATCCAGCCCCAGGACGTGTTGGAAAGGGGGATTGCCCTTCAGGAGACCTCTGTCCCCACCCCCTAGGTGGTTTCACGGCCCGCTGAGCCGGGCAGATGCCGAGAACCTCCTGTCGCTCTGCAAGGAAGGCAGCTACCTCGTGCGGCTCAGCGAGACCAGCCCCCAAGACTGCTCCCTATCCCTCAGGTGAGACCGCAGCCCCCTGGAGGGACAGAGGGTCACAGGACTGCATGCTTTCCGGAGCAGAGGGGTGTGTCTCCAGCAGCCAGTGGGCGGGACTTCCAGGGCTGATGGACAGAGCTTTCAGACCAGGGGGTGGGGCTTATGGGACCCATGGGCGGGGCTTCTAGGCAAGAGGGCGGAGCTTCCAGAGAGGCCACAGGTTTGGTTCCGACTGAGAATGAACTCCCTGTCACTGGAGGTATGCAAGAATATGGAGAGGAAGCCATACCGTAGATCTAGGGCTTGAGTGAGATGGGGAACCAGGGACCCTAGACTGAGGGTAACCAGTGAGGAGCCCAAAACGGGTAGCACAAGGTGTCAAGAGGTTTGGGGAGAAAGTGCCTTCTGTGTTCCTGGGGAGGAACCTCCAGCCTGTCTTGATAGGGGACAAGCTCGGAAGGCATCCCCGCAGTGTGGAACTAGCCAAGAGCTTGACGCCAAGTGGCTGTTAATCAGAAATATTAGGGGATGCCAGCGTCGGGCTCCTGGGGGCCATGAGGGGATGGCTTTAGGGTTGGAGAGTGTGGGCGGGTCTGGAGTGCTGGGTACCCCCTCTGACCCCTGTCTCCAGGAGCAGCCAGGGCTTCCTGCATCTGAAGTTTTCTCGGATCCGAGAGAACCAGTTCGTGCTGGGTCAGCACAGCGGCCCCTTCCCCAGCGTCCCGGAGCTGGTGCTCCATTATAGCTCCCGCCCACTGCCTGTGCAGGGCGCTGAGCATCTGGCCCTGCTGTACCCCGTGGTCTCACAGACCCCCTGACTGAGCCTCAGGCCCCCGCCCTGGGCTGTGAGGACCCAGATCAGTGGCTGCAACAGTGGAGGTCTTTCCAGTCCTGGAGATGGCTGGATGGAGAGACCCCCCCTTCCCCTCCAGGCTCTGGGTCTTTATCAGAGCCGCCCTGCTCAGCCTCCTTCTGGGTTCTACGGATCAGAATTGTGTCTCAAAGCCCTCCTCTGGCCTGGAAAATAAATAAGTTATTGTGTGTTTCAAGTGTCCTTTCTGGAAGGTGGGGATCTCAGCCCCTCAGAAGGAAGAGGGGAGGCAGACCCTTGGAGGGGGAAGAGCAACCCCAGCTCCTTGTTTTGGTGATGGAGCTGGGGTTGGAGCCTGAATGGCTCACAGGGAGGGACCAGAATTCAGAGAGCTGGAGACAGGCAGGGAGAGAGAGGCATGGAGGCAGATAAAAACCCGGAGACAGTGGATGGAGACCAGATTAAAAGATGGAGAAACCGAGGGGGCGAGGCTCTCAGGCCAACCCTGCCCCCACCCTGCCTCTCCTCCCTATTCCGGGCGGGCGGGCGGGCAGGCAGGCAGGCAGGCAAGGGCTGATGCTGCAGAAAGGACATCTGTCCCCATGGAAACAGCAGAAGTGGGGGAGGGGAGCCAGGCCCAGCTGGTGTCACTTCAAGGTGACAGTCAGGCAGGAGACTCCGGGGGGCTGATAAATGCCAGGAAGCCCCGATCTCCCCCCGCACCCAACTCCAAGCCTGCCTGGCGGGGAGATACCAGCTGGGGAGGGGGGTGCGTCCAGCTCCGGGCACTGTTTTGAAGCCAGGGGCATCACTTCTCTGCTAATTGGACATGTCTCTCCAAGGATAAGAGGCGGAAGGCTTGCGAGTCGTCCAAGGGCCCCCTCACCACAGTGGTCCTCTGAGACCCCCCTGATGACTCCTCAGATCTCTTTAGCACTCCCAAATTGCCACAAATTCTGGCTTTGCTTTCTTCATGAGCCTTTATTGGGTGTTCTGTGGGCAAGGGAGAGGTCCAGCCTCATAGAAATGAGGAGGGGGCGTGTCTCACGATGAACTGCTGGACTTCGTGATCCTCTTGGAGTAAGTCACATCTTTACCTAGCTGCTGCGGGGTCCTCTCTGGGTCTCTGGGGGTCCTGATTCGTCTTCCCACTTCAAGGAATCCTCTTGGCCTTGGCTGCCCAGAGAAGCCTGGGCCAGGAGGGACTCCAACTGCAGAGATGGGGTGACTGGGCCTGGGGCTGGAGGAAGATTTGGGACCCAGAGGCCGCTTGGGGGTGTGGGGCCAGGGGAAAGAGATCGATTAGAAGCTTTGGCCCTTCTGATTCTTGCTGGAGATGTCCAGCACCTTCCCCTACACAGGCCATGCCTCAGTCTTCCTTGGGGCCCTCCGGGGCTTGTATAGGGCATTGCTGTAGATTGGATTCCCTGCAATGGAAGAGGAGGGTATGACACCAAGAGGGGAGAATCACTTAAGAGAGCCTGGCCCTCTCCAGCCCACTTTCTGGAGGCTTTGTCTATGCCTCTGAAAAACATGGGTGTAGGGGCCAGCCTTCCCCATGTATTCCCCTTCTCTGCCTCCCAGCCTCACCCTCGCTCCGTCCAAAAGGGGCAGGTATCAAAGTCAGAAGGGTCTGCGTTCCATCCTTGTCAAGCAGCTGCAGTTCCCGCCTCCGCCACGCGGGGGCGGGGTCGCCAGTGGATGCGGTGCTCGTGGGAACCGTCCTCCCTCCGAGCGGCTACCTGCGCGGTTCCTTACCTGCGTCTCTATTCCGGCAGCGGCGGCGGCCCCAGATCCAGGCGCCCAGAGCGAAAGCGGCCACGGCCACGGCCACGGCCACGGTCCCAGTCACCAGCAGTGCGAAGGAGAGCCCTGGGGAGGCGGTGGTGGTTTGTGGGCGGTCTGACTGGGGGAGGGGCACGGGGGGCGGGGCGGGGCGGGGCGGGGCTGGAGGAGGCACACGTGGGCGGAGCTCACCTGAGAAGCTCCGGTTCAGTAGCCAGCCATCTGCCGAGAAGAAACCCACGTCTCAGGGGAGCTCACCTTGGAGTCCAACTTCCTGCACCGCTTCCAGGGTAAGAGCCCCTCTACCCCGTGTGGGACCTCAGGGTTCTTGCCCCTGCCATGCTGTGTGAGTTCAGGCAGGGATTTGCTCTGAACCTGTTTCCTCTTTTGAAAAAAGGATACTAATCATTCCTATCTTGCTGGGTTATTGTGAAGTAACTGCCAACGGAATTTTCTCATCATGAGCTCCATCATCCCCACCATGAGCTGCACCACCCTTGTCATGAGCCCCATTGCTCCCATAATAGGCTCCACCGTTCCCATCACAAGCCTTATCGTCCCCACCCTTAGTCCCATCACCCTGAACATGAGCTCCATCATCCTCATTTTGAGCTCCACCATCTTCACCAGGAACTTCACCAGCACCACCATGAGCTCCATCATCCTGATCATGGGATCTATCGTCCTCATGGCTCCTGTTTTTTGAGCGTCTACACTGTGTCAATCCCAAGAAAACTGAGCCTCAGAGAGCCTGAGTCACTTGCCTGGAGTCACACACCCAGGCAACAGCTGGGCCCTGCTTTGAACAAAGGTCTTTCTCCCCTCAGCTTCCCTCTCCCTTCCTTGTTTCAGAAAGAAAGGAAAGGAAAAAAACCAAACCAAAACAAACAAACAAAAGCTTACACGGGCCTGAATTTTTGAGTCTTGCTGAATAATCAGCATCATAGACACAATAGTAACCACTTATGTTTACTGAGGACTTATTATGTTCCAGACCCTGCAATAAACTCTTTAGATATAATCACTTTAAATTCACCTAATCTGACAAGGAAAGCACTATTAGCTGAATTTTGATGACTAAGGAAACAGGCACAGAAGGGTCAAGTCACTTGCCCAAAGTCACACAGCAAGTGAATGGTAGAATGGGGATGTGCTTTCAGGTCTGTATAACTGACATGAACCCCAGCCAAAGGCGCCTTCTCCTGTGACTAAGACGAGGCCCAGAGCCCCCAGCCCCTTCATCTTGCAGGTTCTAAAGTTGGCAGTGGTCCCATGGTTCCAAGCAGCTGTTCAGGGATGGGGAAGCCAGCTGTGGGGAGCTGGACCTGTGCCCGCTCACTCTCGCTCCCTGACAGCTGCCAACAACTCACAGCCTGGTGCCTCTGCTACCCTGCCTCTGCTAATTGGTAATTGGCCCCCTCGTCACTGGAGGGGTTGGGGGGCAGGCAGGACAGCCATAACACACCGCCCCGGAGGCAGGCAGTGGGTGGGTCCTGCCAGCTGGAGACAAATGGGCATCTCTTGGGCTTGGGAGCCTGGGTGGTGCTTCATTTTGCCTGATATGGGCCAGGCATGTGCCCAAGGCCCTCGGGAACCACCGAGAGAGAGCAGGACCGCATCGGGTCAACCTGGGTCTCCGGCCCCTATGGTTTGGCCTATAATGGGGTGTCATGCAGAGTCGGGGAAATGCATGAGGTGGGCTCTGGAGAAAGCTGGCTGCATCCCCGGCTTGTGTGTGTGGTTGGATGTGTCTTGGCCCTTGCTGGGCCTCAGCTTTATCCTCTGTAAAGTGAGGCAGCTGGCTTAGCTGATCGGGAAGGTGGCTTCCAGCCTTGAGAGCCCATGGCTTTCGTTTTCGTTTATTTGTTTGGCCGCGCCACACGGTTTGCAGGATCTTAGTTCCGCGACCCACCAGGGATCGAACCCGTGCCCCCTGCAGTGGAAGTGTGGAATCCTAACCCCTGGACCCCCAGGGAATTCCCGAGAGTCAGTGGTTTTCAATTCTGGATTCTGGAATTCTAGAATTTTCTGCTCCTACACACTTTGTGATTGCAAAATTCTAAGAGTCTCTCTGGGACTCCCCTGGTGGTCCAGTGGTTAAGAATCTATCCTGCAATGCAGGAGACACCAGTTCGATCCCTGGTCAGAGAGCTAGGATCCCATGGGCCGCAGGGCAACTTAAGCCCATGCGCCACAACTAGAGAGCCTGAGTGCTGCAACTGGGACTTAATGTGGCCAAAATATAAATATTTAGGAAAAAAATATTCTAAGAGTCTCTCTTTTTAAAGTATTTAAGATGGGTTTCCCTGGTGGCGCAGTGGTTAAGAATTCACCTGCCAGTGCGGGGGACACAGGTTCGAGCCCTGTTCTGGGAAGATCCCACATGCCGCGGAGCAACTAAGCCCGTGTGCCACAACTACTGAGCCTGTGCTCTAGAGCCTGCGAGCCACAACTAGTGAGCCCGTGCGCCACAACTACTGAAGCCCGCACGCCTAGAGCCCCTGCTCCGCAACAAGAGTAGCCACCACAGTGAGAAGCCCATGCACCGCAACGAAGAGTAGCCCCCACTCGGGGAAACTAGAGAAAGCCTGTGCAAGCAACAAAGACCCAACACAACCAAAAATAAATAAATATTAAAAATAAGTAAATAAATAAAGTATTTAAGACTACAACGCTAAGGTTCTAGAATCTTCCATTCCTTTATTTCAGTGTTTCTCAAATTTTTTCATTATCACTCCCCTAAGTAGACTTTCTAAGAACCTTAATTTGTTCCCCGATGAAATGTTAATACCACAGACATTCTGTAACTCTGTTTATGGGCTGTCTGCATATCGATGCTTTGTACATAAAAAGAGTAAGATTTTCTTTGCTCCCAAGAACAAATTTTTGCCTCCTTAGGAGTGACAGTCCCATGCAGAACATATGCTGTAATTCTCAGAGCTTAGAATTTATGTCCCTAGGATTCTAGAACTGCAAGATTCTATCTTGTGGTTTGAGATTCTGGAACTGTCTTCATTACAGTAGAAATGTGTCCATATGTTGACCAAAAGACAAGTTCTAGATTGTTCACAGCAGGCTTATTCATAATAGCCAAAACCCAGAAGCTGCCCAAATGGTCATCGGTAGGAAATTGGAATGATTGGTGGTGACGGAGGCCGCTCTGCAGCAAGGATGAGCCACTGCTCCACACACCAACATGGAGGAATCTTCCAGACATCATGTTGAGTGAAAGATGTCGGAGACAGAATATACTCTGTGAGTCCATTTAAGTAAAATGTGAAACCAGTTAAAATAGATTTATGCTGTTAGAGGTCAGGATGGTGGGGTAGGCATGAGGATGGCATCTATGAGGAAGCAGATATGTGTGCTGAGCATGGTGGAGGGCACCCAACTGTGTTCAGTTTGTGAGAATCCATTGCTGTGTTTGTATACATCCCTCCAAAATTCGTATGTTGAATCCTAACCCCCAATATGATGGTAACTGGAGTTCGGGGCCTTTGGGAGGTGATTAGATCATGAGGGTAGAGCCTTCATGAATGGGATCAGTGCTCTTATAAAAGGGACCCCAGGGGGACTTCCCTGATGGTCCAGTGGTTAAGACTCCACGCTTCCAGTGCAGGGGCGCAAGTTCGATCCCTGGTTGGGGAACTAAAATCCCACATGCCGTGCAGCACACACCCCCCAAAACAGGACCCCAGAGAGCCCCCCGGCTTCTTCTGCCACGTGAGGACATAGCTAGAAGGTGCAAACTATGAAACATGAAGAGGGTTCTCACCAGAACACAACCTTGCTGGTGCTTTGATCTTGGATTTCCAGCCTCCAGAATTCTGAGAAATAAATCTGTGGTTTATAAGCCACCCAGTCTGTAGTGTTTTGTTATAGCAGTGGCCAAACAGACTAAGACATCCATTGAGCTGGCCACTTACAGTGTGTGCATTTCTCTGTTTGTAGGATGTACTTGAATAGTGTGTTTTTATGGGATTGTTTTGAATCAGAATCCAGAATTATATATATTCAAGGGTTATTATAATTGTGATATCTTGGAACAGGGCTCAGCAAATACGGCCCATTGCCTGTTTTTTTCAATAAAGTTTTATTGGCATCCAGGCCCGCCCATTCCTGTAGGTATGCCTCTGGTGAATTTCATGCTGCAATGGCAAAGTGGAGTCGTTGCAACAGAGGCTGTCTGGTTTACAAACTTCTTGCATCTGCAGACTTTCTGTTCCTAGGAATCTGATTTGGAGAATTTATGTTTCTAGGAGTTTGAGATTCTACAGTTTTAAGATTTCTAGAAGTTCCAAGTCCCCGGCTTGCCTGCACACGCTCTCATACCTGTCTCCACCAGGAGCTGCGTCCCATTGCCCTGGGCCTCCTCCAAATCAGGGATCTCCACGGTCGCCCAGCACACGTAGAGCCCACTGTCATTGAGGCTCACGTGGTCCAGCTGCAGGGTGAGATTGCCAGGCGGCTGCCAGGAGAGCCGGCCCCAAGGCCCGCAGACACCCACGGTGAGACTGCCATTGATGATGTGTGTCTGGCATAAGATGTCACCATCCTTGGTCCATTCGACGTGTAGCCGCTCCCAGGCCTGGGCTTGCACCACCTGGCAGGCCAAGGTCACCTGGCTGTCCTGCCTCACCTGCAGCAACTTGGGTGCCTGCTGCACACTCAGGCCTGTGGCTCCTTGCAGGGCTGGGGGACAGAAGAGGTGAGTGAGACCTTTCTCAGTGTGTGTGACTTACTGCATTAGCCAGCCCACAGGGATGAGGCAGTAAGAGTCTGAAAGCTTGCTGTCTGTGTGATCTTTGCAAGGTTCTTGCTGAGGCTCAATGGCCTCATCTGTGAAATGGGGATAAGTCTCTTGGCACTTGCGAGATTTCAAGGTGGACTGTATGACGTGTCCAGCTCTCAGCCACACAAATATTGCCTCGCGTGAGCCAGACCCTGTCCTGGCCACTGTGGACACAGACACAGAGGTGACTAAGACAAAAATCCCTCCCCTTGTGGAGCTGAGGGTCTGTGGGGAGATAGAGACACTGGAAGTCATGAAATGAGAATCCTGATGGAGGAAAGGAATGGGGAGTGGCAATAGGGAATAAGCATGAAGTGAGAGGATCTACTTATAGAGGATGGTCAGGGAAGGCCTCTCGGAGGAGGTGACATTTGAACAGGGATCTGAGTGGTAAGAAGCAGTCAGTCGTAGGAAGGAAGGAAGATATGCAGGAAGAGCACTCCAGATAGAGGGAACAGGCCGTGCGAAGGTCCTGAGGCTGGACCGTGCCTGGTAAGTTGCAGGAACAGTGAGGAGGCCCCTGGCTGGAGAAGAGCTAGCCGGCAGAGGAAGTGGGATCCAAGAAGTCAGCAGGGGATGGCTTTTTCGAGGCCTGCAGGCCATGGGGGTGGGGTGTGGTGGAGGTACAGAGGTGGGGGTGGGGAAAAGGGAGCAGTTTAGTTTTTAACCTAAGTGTGATGGGAAACCAGGGGAGCAGGGAGGAAATGTGGCCCAACTTAAGTTTTAAAAAGATCACCCTGGGCTTCCCTGGTGGCGCAGTGGTTGAGAGTCCGCCTGCCGATGCAGGGGACGCGGGTTC
>NC_041215.1:21207726-21218010 GCF_002837175.3 Physeter macrocephalus | reverse complement strand
CCCCGGTCTGGGAAGATCCCACATGCCGCGGAGCGGCTGGGCCCGTGAGCCATGGCCGCTGAGCCTGCACGTCCGGAGCCTGTGCTCCGCAACAGGAGAGGCCACAACAGTGAGAGGCCCGCGTACTGCGAAAAAAAAAAAAAAGATCAACCTGACTGCCATGGTGAGAACAGACTCTGACACAGGGAGATCAGGTGAGGCCAGGAAACGAGGGTCCAGGAGACCAGTGATGGGGGCTGGACCCTGGAAAGAAGTGGTCAGAGTCTGAATAGATTTTGAAAGTTGCCCCCAGAAGAACTACAAGAAGAACTGAATTGAGAGAGAGGGAAAGAGGGACAGTGGCAGATTTCCAAGGTTTAACCTGAGGGACTTTGTGAATGGTGGAGGCTTTGGGCCAAGATGGGGGACACCGGGGGAGAAGCAGGGCTGGAGGGGAAAGAAAGAGTTTGCTTTGGGCCATGAGAAGTCTGGGGTGTCTGTTAGACACCCCTTCAAGTTCCTGGTCTTTGGGGTGCAGTTGTAGCTGACGCTACAGAGAGGAGATCCAGGGAAGAGTATTCCAGGCAGAGGGAACAGCAGGTGCAAAGGCCCGGAGGTGGGATCAAGCTTGATGTGTTGGGATAAAAAAAAGAAAAAAGGAGAGGAGTCAGCAGACTGGCCACGGGGGAGAGAGGGAATGCTGAGGAGAGAGGAGATGAGAGAGGCCAGCAGAGCCAGGTCACGCAAGACTCGTACGCAGGTCCTAGTGTGAATTTTATCCTGCGGGCCCCTCTGAAGACCCTTGCTAGAACCCTCCAACCCTTGTAAAGTTCTGAGTATCAGGGAGAGAGACGGGGCCTATTTGGCAGAGCAGAGAGACTGAGGTTTCGAGGGGCTCTGTATAGGAGGGGCAGGAAGCTGGGGTGATGGGTCACAACAGGATGGAGGTAGAGGGGAGGGAGGCCCAAGTACTCACCCCAGAACTGTGCCAGGAGGACCAGCACCATGCCCAGGGAACCGATTCCTGGCCTATCAGGCTCCCCTCTCCCAGCTGGCATCCTGCCACCCCCTCTCCCCCTACTACGTGACAGACTTCCTGCCACAGAGACATATGTGACACTCCACCCCCACCACAGAGGTATATGTGACACCCCGGCAGCCAGCAGACGTCCGGTGGCCACTGCTGCTTGGGGCTCCACTTCCTGTCACCTCCTGCCTCAGTTTCCCAGAAGAATTTTTTTTTTAATCTGAAAAGCAGTATGCGTATGTGATGGAGATCATGCGAGTGAAAATCCTTCTAAAAGACTATGTAAACACACCTAGGCTGGTGGGGGGACACACTGAAGGGCAGGTGAGGCCAGGGGAGGGGAGGGGAGCAGGTGGCAGAGGCTTGAGCAGGGGACAGAATGGCAGAATCCCATCCTCATTTATTTTGCCCCCAAGATGTCTTACTTTGGGGTTCAGAGGAAGGGATTTCTGCTAATGGCCTTTGAGTCCCACGGCAGGTAGGGTGGCTCCCCTGTCCCCACAGCCTGGGGTGAAGCTTGGGGGCCCAGTCAAGGGGGTTCACAGGCTCTGGACTTTCTCCCAGCCCTGCACCCATCACCCCACAGCCGGCAGTACCCACGCCGGAGGAGGAGGCAGACCCTAGGCCTCAATGTCTCACCCCCAACCACAGTGTCACCTCCTTTTTTTCAACCAGAAAGAAGAGGGTCAGTGTTCTCGGCAGAATTGTTCCTGTCAACCACAGGGAGGCCCCTGCGGTGGCGCTCTGCCCACACTTCCCCAGGAAGTGCCTCCCAGCCTCCTCCTAGCCCTATGGATTCTGGGCAGGCAGAGAGGCTTCTGGAGGAGATGTGAGAGCCTGGGGCTTTGTGGGATGCACAGGAGTTCAGTTGTGATTTAGGGAGGGAAAGGCAGCATTGGAAGCTGAACATCCGCTTGGGCAAAACACTGGCTTTTCAGTAAATGTAAGGCGTGAGTAGTTGCGGGGGGCAGATCTCTGGGCCAGGTGGAGGTGGGTTGCAGTAGAATTCCAGTTTGAGTGGCAGCTGAGAAGTTGTGTGGGTGAGAGAGTGGGGAGACTGAGGTACTAGGAGGACTAGGGGTAGGCTCAAGGCCATTCGGCAGTCGAACCCAGGCATCCTGCCTCCCAGTTCCGGGCTCTCTCCAGCTCAGACATCATTAGCAAGGTCGCCTGGTACGACCCAGGCTCTGTGGGTCTTGGCTCTCGGCGACCCTAGCGCAAGAAGGACTACATTTCCCAGCCTGCCGCGAGGGGCGCGCCTGCGCCCTGCGGCCAGTGATGGAGCGCTGACTGGGGGCGCGGCGGCGGCGGCGGCGGCGAGGGCTCGGCGGGCCATTGGCTACCGGCAGCGGCAAAGGCAGCCTGGGGACTAGAAGAGCGAGTGAGACCCGCGGCCCTGGCCGAGGACGACCTGGGCTGCAGCCATGGAGGACCAGAGGGTAAGACCGGGGCGGGGCGGGACGGGGAGGGGCGGGGCCCGCGGCGGGGGTAGACAAGAGGAGGGGAACAGGTGATGCCGCAGCTCCCTCCCCGCCCCCCCGCCCCAGCTGCTCTGCGGACGAAGCCCCACCCCCACCGCAACCGCGCCCGGGTCTAGCCCTGATTCTAGACTCAGCACCCCCACTCTCGCCACGACCCCACATCATCTTGGCCTGGGTTCAGGCACATCCCCTCCATGTCCCCCACGCCCTCCCAGTACCCCGGACCCAGCCTTGACTCCATCCCCCACGCCTTCCACCCGGATTGCGGACCAGGTGTCCCGGCCCCCGCCCCGCCGCGCCTCGGAGGACGCTCCGCCAGCTCAGCACTGGTGACCCCATCAATCCCGCGCCCCCAGGAAAAGCATCCGTCGGAGGCCTGGGTTAGGGATACAGGCCCCAGCAGCATCCCCCACGCGGCCTCCTTCCCTCCCGCATCCCCTCCTCCAGGCCTCCTTGCCTTTCTCCACTTACCTGGTCTCTCTAAGCCTTCCTCAGGTACCTCCTTTCTCCTTGCTAATCCCTTTTCCCAGCGTATCCCCTTCCCCAGATGAGCCCACGTTCTGCAGGCCTCCTTTTCCTCTGGGGTTTCTTTCCCCAAGCTAGCCCCTCACCCTGGATCATGCCCTGCCCTCAGGTTATAGGTACCTGGTTGAAGGCTTTGTGCTCAGGCAGACCTAACTGGGGCCCAGGGTCTGTCCCTTCCTGAGAAGCTCTCTCAGAGCCTCAGTTTCCTCCCCTGTGAAATGGGCACGCACAGGGTGCCTAATGCCTGTCCGCTTCCTGAGGGATGTAGGGCCAGAGCTCCGCCCAGGGCCTGCTCTTGGTGGATGCCCAAGCTCATTGGCACAGTGGCCCCTGCATCCCCTCCCTGGATGCCTGGAGGACAGAATGGGGAGCCTCAAGTCGGGGAGCCCGGCCAGGCTGAGGGGCTTACCTGTGTGCGTGCTTCCCTGGGGGCAGGAGGCTCTGCGGAAGATCATCACGACACTGGCTGTGAAAAATGAAGAGATTCAGAGTTTCATTTACTCCCTCAAGCAGATGCTGTTGAACGTGGAGGTGAGGAAGTCACCCCCCAGGAGGGAGGGAGGGGCAGCCATACAAGCTAATCTGCTGATGTCCATGGGACTCATGGGCCTGGCTGCCACGGCCAGGCCTGTTTTCCCATCTGAGCACCGGCTTTGACAATCCTAGCCGTTCTGACCCCACAATGTCTCTGCAAGGCGAACTCGGCCAAGGTGCAGGGGGATCTGGAAGCCGAGTTCCAGTCCCTCTTCTCCCTCCTGGAGGAGCTGAAGGAGGGCATGCTCATGAAGATAAAGCAGGACCGTGCCAGCCGCGCCTATGAGCTGCAGGTGTGTGTGTGTGTGTGTGTGTGGTGGGCGGGCCGGGGGGGGTGTGCTCTCCTGGACCCCCGCCCAGACGCCATCCCCCATCTCACCCCTCGCACTCAGCAGAGCCCAGCTGGCCTTAGCATCTTCCTACAAACCTGCTCCTCCTCCCGTGCCCCTTCCCAGAGATGTCCCCAAGTGTCCCCGGTGTCCAGAGCAGACCCTCTAGTGGTGTCGGCCACACCTCCTCTTTTTCCCGGGCTCTTCCCAGCCTCCTCCCTGGCCATGACCTGTTAATGTCCCACCCACCTGCTCTCCTTCTTAATTCCCTCTCCCATCCACCCCTCCTCTCCACTGCTGCAGCACCACCCATACATCTGGCTATTCCTCCCCACCTGTCCTCACCCAGCGCTTCCAATTTCTCAGCCCTTCCCACTGGTGCCCCAGATCTGAGGGCATCACCCCTTGCCAAACACCCCCTGTGAGTCTCCTGGGGTCTCAGATTCCAAGCTGGGGTCGCTGGAGCTGCACCAGAACCGCCTGGGCAACCTCCTAACACCCCAGATTCCCATCCCTGGGGGATGTGGAGCCCTGGGCTTAGGTGTGGCCTGGGCATGTGCGTTTCTAAGGAAGAGATCCCCAGGTAGTTCTGATGCCCTGCCCGCAGAGGGCCGGCCTCCCTCTCCCACCTGCAGTTGGAGAAGGGCATGGTACCCTGGATCCCGAAGGCGGTGGGGAGCCCTGGGAGGGCTTGAGGCAGTGGAGTAAGGTGTCTCTTCTCTCGGCGCCATGGCACCTGTAGAACCAGCTGGCTGCCTGCACGCGAGCTCTGGAGAGCTCTGAGGAGCTTCTGGAGACGGCCAACCAGACCCTGCAGGCCACGGACCGCGAGGACTTTCCTCAGGTAGGTGCCTCGGAAGCCAGATTGGTAGGGCTGCCAGATAAAATACAGGACCCCCAGATACATTTGCATTTCAGATCAACTACGAGTAATTTCTTAGTATAAGTATGGCCCATGCAATATTTAGTCTAAGTACATCCCAAAGATCACATGGGACATACGCTAAAAAAAACAATTCTTCGTGGTTGATCTGAAATTCAAATTTAAGAACAAATAAATTTTTTTGTATATCTCATGCAAATGTTTAGTATAAATATTTCCCAAGTGTTGCATGGGACATATTTGCACAAAAATACATATTCATTCTTTATCTGAAATTCAGATTTAACAACGAATAACTTTTTTTTTTTTTTTAACGAATGACTTTTTAGTCATGTGTCACGTGCGATATTTAGTATAAGTGTGTCTGAAATATTGGATGGAACCTACTTATACTAGAAAATCATTTCCTGTTTTATCTGAAATGCAAACTTAACTGGGCATCCTATAAAATTTTTATTTGCTAAATCAGCCAACTGTATGTACTGGGTACTGGGCAGGAGGTGGGGTGGGAGCCTCTCTTCGCCCCCTATCCCTTCGCGGCACAGCCAAGGTTTTCTGCCCCAGTGTTGGGGCACTTTGCCGCATAGATGCCTGGCTGGCCTCAGTCTTCCTATCTGTATACTGGCTCTCTGATTCAGTCAACACAAGTCTTTGGATTTTATTCTCTCCCTCTTTCTAGGCTGCCAAGCAAATCAAAGATGGGTAAGATGCTGGGACCTGGCTCCCACCCCATTGCCCCACCCCGGTTGTGAAGGTGGGAATGCCCAGGTGAGGGTCACTTGGCCCAGAGCACTGGACAGGAACAAGGGGGAGGGGGTCCCCTACACACACCTCGGAGGACTAGGCCTGGGCGTCCACCTCCTTCCCTGCAGTGTGACAATGGCCCCCGCCTTCCGGCTGTCATTGAAAGCCAAGGTCAGCGACAACATGAGTCACCTCATGGTGGACTTTGCACAGGAGCGGAGGATGCTACAGGCACTCACGTTCCTGCCTGGTGAGAGGGGAACTTGCTGGAGGGCCAAGATTGCAGGGAAATGGCCCGGGAGTCTGGGGGGCCCTGAGACAAGGCCTAGAGTAGGGCTGACAGCCATTTCTGGAAACCCCAGAAGGCCCCGCCCTGGGGTGGAGCCCTGAGAATTCCCACCCCCCAGTGGGTGGAGCCATGAGGAAGCCCCACCCCATGGCAGAGCCCTGAAGAAGCCCCACCCACCAGGGGTGGAGTCCCATGGAGGCCACACCCCCAATTGGTAGTGTTCTGGAAATGTTCTACATCTAAATGGTGGAATCCAGAGAAGGCCCAGCCATTTGTTGGTTAAACCCTGAGAAAGCTCTTCCCTACCCTCCACCCTTTGAAGAGGTTCCACCCCCAGGCCCCACAACCCAGAGGGGCCCCGCCCCTAATCCTGGGATCCGGAGGACGCCCCGCCCCCAAGAAGGTCTATTATGTGGGCGGGGTTACAGCAAGGCCCGCCCCTGCAGGCACAGCACCCTGACACCCCTCTCTGCTCTGTCCTGAGCAGTGCCTAGCGCCCCTGTGATCGACCTGGCCGAGTCCCTGGTGGCCGACAACTGTGTAACCTTGGTGTGGCGCATGCCGGACGAGGACAACAAGATTGACCACTATGTGCTGGAGTATCGGCGGACCAACTTTGAGGGCCCGCCCCGCCTCAAGGAGGACCAGCCCTGGATGGTCATCGAGGGCATCCAGCAGACAGAATACACCCTGACCGGTAAGGGCGGCTCACCCGTCCCCATCAGTCAACCTGGGGCTCATGGACGATCCTCAAGGCGCGTGGGGTGTGAGGGCAGCCTGGCTGGACTGATGCGGAGTAGCAGAAATAACAACAATGAAAACGATACTGGTGACAGCCACTGTACCAAGTGTTGAGGGCTTACTATGCGCTAAGCATTTTACCCACCTGTAATGGGCATGCTTATTATCACCATTTTACAGATGAAGGAACTGAGTGAGGTACAGGGAGAGAGGGCCTCCTCTATCCCTGTCTTATCTCTATGATCCAGCATTCGTTCATTCATTCATTCATTCATTTTGACTCAATGCCTGCAGGGTACCAAGCACCATCCTTGGAGTAGTGGGGGAGCAAAGTGGGTGAAAAATCCCTCCTCTTGTGGACTGGTGTTTGAGGGGCTACCCTCCCAGGATTTGGGGATTTCCTTGGCAGTTATAAGAGAGCAGAAAGCCTGGGGGAATCCATCCAGCTGGTAGGGGAGGGTCTGAAGGAAGATAAAATTAGGGGTCCCTAATGAGTTAAGAAGCCTGTCCAGAGCCAAGGGAAACCCTCAGGGGCGGGGAGAGTCTTGCTGACAAGATAACTATCACCAAGGGCTCTTGGGCTGTAATCGGCCTGCTCCTTATCTGTAATCAGCATGCATGGTTAATAATGAGCATGCTAATTGCAGGAAAGAAAAGCCAGCAACCTGCAAGAGGGCCTGAGAAACTCTTGGCTTATCCTTTGCATGGGAATCAAAATAAACACATCCCACTTTTTTCCCCTGATCTTTTTTTATTGTGGTAAAATACACATAACATAAAATTCACCATCTTACCAATTCTTAAGTGTACAGATCAGCTATTCAGTGTGTTCATGATGTGCTACCATCCTCCCCACCATCCATCTCCAGAACTTTTCATCTTGCAAAACTGAAACTCTGTCCCCATTAGCTTTGTTTGTTTGTTTGTTTTAACTTTTTGGCCGCACCACACAGCTTGCAGGATCCTAGTTCCCCGACCAAGGATCGAACCCGCACCCTCGGCAGTGAAAGCTGAGTCCTAACCACTGGACCACCAGGGAAGTCCCCCTGTCCCCATTAGACACTAACTCCCATTCCCCTCCCCACAGCCCCTGGCACCCACCATTCTACTTCCAGTCCTTGTTACTACTCTAAGTACCTAATATAGGTGGAATCACACAGTATGTCTGGCTTATGTCACTGAGCGTCATGTCCTCAAGATTTATCCACGTGGTACCCTGTGTCAGAATGTCCTTCCTTTTTGTGTGTGTGTGTGTGTTACGCGGGCCTCTCACTGCTGTGGCCTCTCCCGTTGCGGAGCACAGGCTCCGGACGCGCAGGCCCAGCGGCCATGGCTCACGGGCCCAGCCGCTCCGCGGCATGTGGGATCCTCCCGGACCGGGACACGAACCCGTGTCCCCTGCATCGGCAGGCGGACTCTCAACCACTGCGCCACCAGGGAAGCCCATGTCCTTCCTTTTTTAAGGCTGAATGATAGTCCCTTGTGTGGCTATACCCAGCTTTCTCTAGTAGTGGCAGCTTACGTAACTAGAACTCAATACCAGAATCAGAAAGCTGACACGGGTACATTCTGCAGTGTTGATTCACTTTTCACCAGTTTTACACGCACTCATTCGTGTGTGCCTGTGTAATCCCATATGCAGTTTTATCCCATGTGTAAATTTGTGTAATCACCACCACCATCGAGGTGTAGATCTTCTCCATCACAGGCTTCTGGATGCATCCTCTTTACCTCTCTGGCCTTTTCCAAAATCCATAGTGAGCGAATTCCTCAGGGCAGGAACTTGAATCCCTCAAAAGACCTGCGATATTCAAGATAATGATGAATTCGCTCACCTATGTAAATAACCTATGTGGTTATTTGCAGTCCACCTACTCTCTCGTTGATTGTTTGGAAGACAGGAAGGTTTTGGTTAAGAGTTTATAACTTACATTCCTTGACCCATCTCATCCTCATGTGAACCCTGCTCAGTGTTGGGGATATGATTGTTGGGTTGCAGAGTAGGAAACTGCGGCACGCACTGTCAAAAGTCAGATGGGTTCGTGATTCTGAAACCAAGCCTCCTGGGTGGTAGTCTTAGCTCTGGGGCAGTAGATGGCGCTGCTGGGCAAACCACCTTACTGTCAGAAAGGGGGCTCCAAGGAAGGGTGAGGCAGTCTGGGTGGGCACCTGGAGGAGGTTAACAGCCAGGCTGAGGCCCAAAAGAGAAGGGGGGGAGAACAGACTTCCAGGCAGAAGAACAGCCTGATCAAGGGCTCAGAGGCCAGAACACTGAGCCTTTGTGCCTGGAACTAGTTAAGTTTGCAGAGGGAACAACTATAGGGAGAGGGGAGAGGAGGAACGGGGACTTAACCCTGAAGGCAAGGGGATCTATGGGAGATTTCAGAGCAGGGGGTACTAAGTGTTGTTTGGGATGCCCAGAGAATGGGCACCCCGTGAGGAATGCCCAGGAGGCAGCTGGACATGTGCTCTGAGCTAAAGGTTGGGCTGTGAGTGCTGTGGGTGGAGAGATGGTGTCTGAAGGGTGAGAAGGGGACAGTCAGCAGAGTGAGGTGAGCAGGGGTTCCAGACTGAGGCACCCATACATTTGAGGGTATGGAGGAGCCTGCAAAGAAGACCAAGGGGGAGCAATGAGAGGGGGCAGCCAGGAGAGGGCAATGCCATGGCTGCCAAGGAAAGAGAATGTTCCATGAAGGAGGGAGTGGTCAGCCAGGAGATCCTGAAAGATGATTAACAAGGCCAGGGAGTGAGGCAGCCGAGAGGGTGGGTGTGGACAGCTCTCCAAAGAGGTTTTGCTTGAGGGAGAAGACAGCTTGATGGTTGCTTTTATTTTGTAAGATTAGAAGAAATTAATAATATATTTTTAAGAGGATAGAAATGGAGGGTAGGATATATCCTAGTAGTATGGAAAGTCTTTAAGGAACCAGGCATGGCTAGATCCAGGGGTTCCAGCAAATGACTCGCTCAGCTCCGTTCCCGACACTCGTTGGCTCTAGGGGCTGTATTCTCAACGAGCCTTGCTGACGTGCTGGCAAATTTTCTCAAAAGGAGCTTCCTCCTAGCTGGCCAGCCCAGAGGAAAGACAGAATCTGCTCGTTATATTACCAGGGTCCCAGGGCAGATTCTGATGGGCTAGTTTGGGTCATGTGCCTATCCCAGGACCAATGGGTGTGGCTGATCCATAAAGCATCCTGATTGGCCGGTCTGGGTTGTGGGCAGAGCCAAGTGATACCCCACAGGTGAATGAGGGCAAGGATGGTTTCTCAGGGATGTCATTTCTAAGATAATCCTTAGAATGAAGGGTGGTGGGATTACTGTGGGACACAGGGGCCTCTAATCTATTGCTCAAAGTGTACACAATGTTGACTCCTCTGTTGTCTCGTAGGTCTCAAGTTTGACATGAAATACATGAATTTCCGTGTGAAGGCCTGTAATAAGGCAGTTTCAGGCGAGTTCTCTGAGCCAGTGACCCTGGAGACACCAGGTGACTGGCTCCCACCCCTGCCCTGGCTGAGACACCATAACCCCTTACTCCCAGGGCCCCAGGGACTGGTGTCTGAGGAGAATCTTCTAAGTGGGATTCTATGACCCTTTTTGCCATGGTTGCCAGGAAGCTCAGTGCTCGGTCCACAGTAGCTTCTTTAGCCTGAGTGTCTGGTATAAACTTGGTATTGTTCTTTGCATTTGCAGTTGATCCCATTATACCTGGATGGTTTTTAGACACACACACACACACACACACACACACACAC
>NC_041215.1:21202198-21204774 GCF_002837175.3 Physeter macrocephalus | reverse complement strand
CCGCGGCATGTGGGATCCTCCCGGACTGGGACACGAACCCGTGTCCCCTGCATCGGCAGGCGGACTCTCAACCACTGCGCCACCAGGGAAGCCCATGTCCTTCCTTTTTTAAGGCTGAATGATAGTCCCTTGTGTGGCTATACCCAGCTTTCTCTAGTAGTGGCAGCTTACGTAACTAGAACTCAATACCAGAATCAGAAAGCTGACACGGGTACATTCTGCAGTGTTGATTCACTTTTCACCAGTTTTACACGCACTCATTCGTGTGTGCCTGTGTAATCCCATATGCAGTTTTATCCCATGTGTAAATTTGTGTAATCACCACCACCATCGAGGTGTAGATCTTCTCCATCACAGGCTTCTGGATGCATCCTCTTTACCTCTCTGGCCTTTTCCAAAATCCATAGTGAGCGAATTCCTCAGGGCAGGAACTTGAATCCCTCAAAAGACCTGCGATATTCAAGATAATGATGAATTCGCTCACCTATGTAAATAACCTATGTGGTTATTTGCAGTCCACCTACTCTCTCGTTGATTGTTTGGAAGACAGGAAGGTTTTGGTTAAGAGTTTATAACTTACATTCCTTGACCCATCTCATCCTCATGTGAACCCTGCTCAGTGTTGGGGATATGATTGTTGGGTTGCAGAGTAGGAAACTGCGGCACGCACTGTCAAAAGTCAGATGGGTTCGTGATTCTGAAACCAAGCCTCCTGGGTGGTAGTCTTAGCTCTGGGGCAGTAGATGGCGCTGCTGGGCAAACCACCTTACTGTCAGAAAGGGGGCTCCAAGGAAGGGTGAGGCAGTCTGGGTGGGCACCTGGAGGAGGTTAACAGCCAGGCTGAGGCCCAAAAGAGAAGGGGGGGAGAACAGACTTCCAGGCAGAAGAACAGCCTGATCAAGGGCTCAGAGGCCAGAACACTGAGCCTTTGTGCCTGGAACTAGTTAAGTTTGCAGAGGGAACAACTATAGGGAGAGGGGAGAGGAGGAACGGGGACTTAACCCTGAAGGCAAGGGGATCTATGGGAGATTTCAGAGCAGGGGGTACTAAGTGTTGTTTGGGATGCCCAGAGAATGGGCACCCCGTGAGGAATGCCCAGGAGGCAGCTGGACATGTGCTCTGAGCTAAAGGTTGGGCTGTGAGTGCTGTGGGTGGAGAGATGGTGTCTGAAGGGTGAGAAGGGGACAGTCAGCAGAGTGAGGTGAGCAGGGGTTCCAGACTGAGGCACCCATACATTTGAGGGTATGGAGGAGCCTGCAAAGAAGACCAAGGGGGAGCAATGAGAGGGGGCAGCCAGGAGAGGGCAATGCCATGGCTGCCAAGGAAAGAGAATGTTCCATGAAGGAGGGAGTGGTCAGCCAGATCCTGAAAAAAGATGATTAACAAGGCCAGGGAGTGAGGCAGCCGAGAGGGTGGGTGTGGACAGCTCTCCAAAGAGGTTTTGCTTGAGGGAGAAGACAGCTTGATGGTTGCTTTTATTTTGTAAGATTAGAAGAAATTAATAATATATTTAACAAGGCCAGGGAGTGAGGCAGCCGAGAGGGTGGGTGTGGACAGCTCTCCAAAGAGGTTTTGCTTGAGGGAGAAGACAGCTTGATGGTTGCTTTTATTTTGTAAGATTAGAAGAAATTAATAATATATTTTTAAGAGGATAGAAATGGAGGGTAGGATATATCCTAGTAGTATGGAAAGTCTTTAAGGAACCAGGCATGGCTAGATCCAGGGGTTCCAGCAAATGACTCGCTCAGCTCCGTTCCCGACACTCGTTGGCTCTAGGGGCTGTATTCTCAACGAGCCTTGCTGACGTGCTGGCAAATTTTCTCAAAAGGAGCTTCCTCCTAGCTGGCCAGCCCAGAGGAAAGACAGAATCTGCTCGTTATATTACCAGGGTCCCAGGGCAGATTCTGATGGGCTAGTTTGGGTCATGTGCCTATCCCAGGACCAATGGGTGTGGCTGATCCATAAAGCATCCTGATTGGCCGGTCTGGGTTGTGGGCAGAGCCAAGTGATACCCCACAGGTGAATGAGGGCAAGGATGGTTTCTCAGGGATGTCATTTCTAAGATAATCCTTAGAATGAAGGGTGGTGGGATTACTGTGGGACACAGGGGCCTCTAATCTATTGCTCAAAGTGTACACAATGTTGACTCCTCTGTTGTCTCGTAGGTCTCAAGTTTGACATGAAATACATGAATTTCCGTGTGAAGGCCTGTAATAAGGCAGTTTCAGGCGAGTTCTCTGAGCCAGTGACCCTGGAGACACCAGGTGACTGGCTCCCACCCCTGCCCTGGCTGAGACACCATAACCCCTTACTCCCAGGGCCCCAGGGACTGGTGTCTGAGGAGAATCTTCTAAGTGGGATTCTATGACCCTTTTTGCCATGGTTGCCAGGAAGCTCAGTGCTCGGTCCACAGTAGCTTCTTTAGCCTGAGTGTCTGGTATAAACTTGGTATTGTTCTTTGCATTTGCAGTTGATCCCATTATACCTGGATGGTTTTTAGACACACACACGCACACACACACACACACACACACACACTCTCTCTCTCTCTCTCTCTCTCTCTCTCTCTCTCTCTC
>NC_041215.1:21191058-21202165 GCF_002837175.3 Physeter macrocephalus | reverse complement strand
CACACACACACACACACACACACACACACTCTCTCTCTCTCTCTCTCTCTCTCTCTCTCTCTCTCTCTTCCAAAAAATGGCTAAGCGCGCTATAGAATTGGGAATGGGATATCAGTACTGAAGACAGATTTGTTAGCCTCCCACAGTGACACCTTTGAATGTCCTGATAAGAAGTCCTTTTGCAATCTTGCTTAACTCTGTCATGCTGTAGCCCAGCCCCTTTCCTGGGATTAATCCCCAGTGGAAGCACAGGGCAGCACAGTGGTTTGAAAATGGCTTCAGACCTGGGATACTTTTAGGCAACAAGCCCTTGGTCTTCACTCCTCTGGCTACATGTTCTGCCCTCTCCGCTCTTCCCCATCTTGTCTCTTGGTGTCTTTCTTCCTGTTGTCTCTGTATCTCTCTGTCTCTGAACCTTCGTCCGTTGGTCTCTTTTGCTCTCTCTGTGTCTTAGTCTCTGTTTCTTTGTGTTTTTCTGTTCTCTGTCCCTGTCATGGTCTGTCTTGGTCACTGTCTGTCTCTCTCTGTGCCTCCGGGTTTCCCCATCTCTGTGACTCCCACGTCTGCCCGGCCCCAGCGTTCATGTTCCGCCTGGATGCGTCCACATCCCACCAGAACCTGCGGGTGGATGATCTCTCCGTGGAGTGGGACGCCATGGGCGGGAAGGTGCAGGATATCAAAGCTCGCGAGAAAGATGGCAAGGGGCGGACGGCGTCTCCCGTCAACTCCCCAGCCAGGTAGCCTGCCCTCTCCCCTCCCTGAGCCTCTGGTGGAGGAGATCAAGCTGGACATGGACACACAAAGCCCAGTGTGCTCAAGGCTGGGGTGGAGGGAGGGATGTGGAGCTGGGGGGACCCAAAGAGTGAATGAAGGGAGAGGAGACTTTGAAATGGGTTTTGACAGTTGAATAGGAGTTTTCCAGATGAGGAAGGGCACTGGTGTGTTCTGACATGAGAGGCCCTGTGTATGAAAAGAACCACAGAGCGTCAAGGAATGATGAAAAGTTCCTGGTGGCTGGGGTGGACCAGGGAAGCCCTCCGATGGGAGAGGTGAGTTCTGAATTGAGACTTCCCCTTCCCTGTTGCCCACAGAGGTACTCCGTCTCCCAAGAGGATGCCCTCGGGTCGTGGGGGACGGGATCGCTTCACAGCTGAGTCCTACACGGTGCTGGGTAAGGAGGAGAGAAGATGGGAGGAGAGAGGAGAACCCTGGGACCTGCCCTGATGGGAGGTGGTGGAAGAGAATTCCTTTGGCTGGGGAAACTGAGGCAGCTATCAACAAAGCTTCTGTGGGAATGGTCCCAATAATGTGTTATCGTGACACTGGAAGAATGGGAAGATTTGGGGCTGAGGGATTATTGGGGGGGATCAGAGCTTATGGATGCTCTGGACTGGGGAGTGGCTGGGCAGGAGCTTGAGAGGGGATTTCCTGGGGTCTGTGGAGTAGCTGAGCCTCGGGGAGTAGCTGGAAAGAACAGTTGCCTGTGGAGCAGCCAGGTTTGTGGAGGAGCTGAAGCAAGACAGGGGCTCGGGGAAGTGGCTTAGGGTGAGCGGAGGAGACAGAGGGAGTCGCTGAGTCTGAGAAGTGGAGGAGAGAATGGCTAGGATGAGAGGAGCGGTTAGTACCACAGGACTGATTGGATGCTGTGAAGGAGAAGCTGGAGTCCAAGGAGGACCTGGAGTCCAGGGGAATCACCACTGTCCAGAAAACAAGCTTGAAAAAGAAGCCAGGGTAAATGAGGAAGCCAGTGTGGTCTGTACTTTGTGGCAGGTGGCAGAGGGGAGGGCACAAATTTAGGGAGTAGCTGGTTTCTGGGAATGAGTGAGGAGAAAAGCTACCATCTGGTGGGGCAGGAGTGTGCGGAGAAGCTGCAGCTCAGGAGTAGCTGGATCGGGGAGTAGCTGAGGTGGCAAGAATCTGGATCCAGGGTCTGGGGAGGATGTGGACTCAGGGAGTAGCTGAGATCTAGCTGAGGCTTGGAGGAGATCCGGACTTAACGAGCGTCTAGGGACGCCTGGAGTATCTGGAAGGAACAGCTGAGGACCGGGCAGTATCGGGAGGGAACAGCTGGGCTCTGGTTGCCCCTTTGTGAAAGGGCACCTGGGACCCGATTCTACCCAGTCCCCCCCTGCCCGCTCCGCCCCACAGGGGACACGCTGATTGATGGCGGGGAGCATTACTGGGAGGTGCGCTACGAGCCGGACAGCAAGGCTTTCGGCTTGGGGGTGGCCTACCGCAGCCTGGGCCGCTTCGAGCAGCTGGGCAAGACGGCCGCGTCCTGGTGCCTGTACGTCAACAACTGGCTGCAGGTCAGCTTCACTGCCAAGCACGCCAACAAGGCCAAGGTGCTGGACACCCCCGTGCCCGACTGCCTGGGCGTGCACTGCAACTTCCACCAAGGTGACCCCGAGCCCCCGCTGACCTCTCCGGCCCCCCCGGTCCGCCGTCTCTCCGCCCGAACCCCTCTTACCGGTCCCCCATCCCTCTTGCCCCCCGCCCCAGGCCTCCTGTCCTTCTACAACGCCCGCACCAAACAGCTACTGCACACCTTCAAGGCCAAGTTCACGCAGCCGCTGCTGCCAGCTTTCACGGTGAGGCCTCCTCCGCGGCCCAGGGGTAAGAGCGGGGGTGGCGTGAGGGCTGACTTCACTACTGAGCCTCTCTGTGTCCCCCCGACGCCGTCCCCCAGGTGTGGTGCGGCAGCTTCCACGTGACGGCAGGCCTACAGGTCCCCAGCTCTGTGCGCTGCCTGCAGAAGCGGGGCAGTGCTACCAGCAGCTCCAACACCAGCCTCACCTAGGCCTCGGGACGGCCCCTCAGCCGGGCTGATTTCAGCGGGGGGCGCCTCCAGGCCTCGGCTGTTTCGGCTGGGCACCCTCCTCTCATTTGCTGCTTGGAGCCTTAACTCCTGAGGGGGGTCACCCGTGGGGAGCGGGCACGGGGGGCGGGCCCTCCTCCCCACCTCACCTCCCAATAAAGGTCAAACACTGGCCAGGCGGTGCTGCTGGTATTATTTCCGGGGCTGGGTGGCACTGGGTGTGCCTGGCCCTCTCCGGACCTCAGCTTTCTTGGCCGTTGAGTGGGCTTTTCTTGGGAATTGCCTGGCAGTCCAGTGGTCAGGACTCGGAGCTGTCACTGCTGAGGCCCGGGTTCGATCCCTGGTCGGGGAACTCAGATCCCAAGAGCTGTGAGGCACAGCCTCCCAAAAAAGGCTTTTCTTGAGGGTCAGGAGGCAGGTTTTGCTGAGCTGAGGACCACCGTGGGCAGTCATCTGAGGGGCCCCGCACCGCCCCACCCAGCCAAGCCGAACACGCAGGTCCTGGGGTCACTTGAGCTTCAATTCTGGGAGGAAGGACCTGCCTGACTCATGCGCCACACTTGGAGACCGGCCTGCTGGTCCCCCGCGCGCTCGGCTGCGTGCTGCAGCGCCCGTCTCCTCTGCAGTTTCCCTTTCAGCTCTGCTGTCACGTCTGCCAGCCCTGGGAGTGGGGAGGGGGGTGGTCCCTGAGGCTTCAGCGGCACCAGGGATTCCCCAGTCCAGGCTGTTCTCTCTTGTATCCACCCAGGACTGCTGCAGAATTTTCGGGGCCCAGCGTACAATGAAAAATGTGTTCAGTGGACACGAGGAATTTCAAGATGGACACAGCAGAGCATTAAACCAAGCGTGGAGGTCACCCATGTGTGACTACACGGGTCCCCCGCTTGTGAAGCCCACCCTGCATTGACCCCTTACCTGTGGTCGGGGAGGAGAAAGCCTGTGCTGAGCTGACTGCCAGCCTCCTGGCCAGGCCACTGTTGAGGGCTTTTGGGGGCTCTGGTGGAGAAGGCAGATGAAGGCTGAGGCTGGCTCTTGGCTGGATGGGAAAGGGGCTGGGAAGAGGGACCCCTACCTGACTTGGGCACAATGGATGGCTTTGGAGGCTTTGCCTGAAACATGGCCAACTTCCTGGGCTTCTGGACAACTGGTTGACTCGGGGAAGACACTGCGTGGACAGAGATGTGGCATGTCACACCCAGTGGTTAGTCTGCTCCTCATCCCCAACTCTCATCCACCCCGGCCGCCACCCACCGTCCTCGTTCACGTAGTCGGCATCTGGGGCGTCTCCAATGGGGATCACATAGTTCTCATCCTGGCTCAGTAGTGGGGGCAGCTTGTCCTGGCTGGACACAGGTGCCACGGACGAGGGAGGCAGCTGCTTAGGACCACCCCTAGGGGGTGCAGGACCTGGTGGGAAACTGTGGTCACTGTCAGGGCCCACGTGGTGCAGGGACACCTCAGGGTGAGGATGTATGTGCACACCTGGTTGCATGCATGTGTCCCTGTGCATGTGTGTCTGTGCACGTGCCCGTTTATGAGTCTGTGTGCGTGTCCCTGGGTAGCATATACATGGACACTGGGTGAATCTGCGGAAGTCGAATATATGCAAAGGGTTTATACACACGTGTGAGCATGACATCGCATGGATGCTAAGGCAGTGCTTGGGCACTTGTCTATATTAGTGTGTGCACGCATGTATGTGTAAAAGTCTGAACTTGTGCTCTTGAGTGGGTATGTCTGCATTTGTGTGTACGTACTTGATTGTGACGTGAGGTATGTATACGTGTGCTACATGGGACTGGAACTGTGTGACACCCGTATTCCTGCATGTGTGGAGCCACTATCTACATAGGAGCTTCTGATTATGCAGGTGGACACATATACAGGTTTGTGTTCATGAGTGTGGCATGTATGTATGTACGTATACCTGGGCCCATCATGCACGTGGGGTCCGAAGCATCTGCCCAGCCCAGGGAGAACTATACTGCTCACTCCACAGACCTCTCCAGTCTCTTCTTGCTTCGTAATAGGGACTACCTCCCACCCTGATTTCCCATCTCTACCTACTGAAATCCTTTGAGACCTTCAGCAAACACCCCCCACCCTCCTCCAGGAAGACTCCCCTCTACTCTGCCCTGCCTCCTCTTCTCCCAGCTCTAGGTGCCGCACCTTCCCCCGCCACCCCCCAGCCCCAGGTTCGACTCCTCAGGGCTGGGAGTGTCTGTGCCCAGCCATGCCCGCCCCCTCCATAACCTGGAAGGCCCTAGAGAGCAGGGTCTGGGTAATTTCTCAGTCCCTGCAACTCTGGGTAGAAGATTGGGCACAGGTGGCACCATGAGGTTCCTAGGTCTTTCCCCACTCTGCCCCAGTGGCGACCGCGGGGACAGGGCATCACCTGGGCCGGGGGCCGGGGGGGCCAGGGGGGCCGAGGGCGCCACCCACACACTCTCGCCATTCTCTTTATCCGCCTCCACGTAGCCTGGAACAGAGAGGGCGGCCTGGAGGAGGCACGGCGGCTGGGGGCTGACCCAAGGGTGTCCGGGTTGGGGAGGGGGCGGGAGAGGCGTGGACTGGGCCCCCCGAGTTCCCTGAGGCTGTACCAACCTATCACCTTCTCGTAGTCATCGTCCAGCAGGAAGGGCATCAACTTCTTATTGGAGTGCGACACGAAATAGTTGACCACTGCGTCGAGCGAGGTGCAGGAGAACTGGGGTCAGATAGGGGATGTTATCAGGGCTGGCGGGGAAGGGGAGCAGACCCCAGCCATTGCAATTCCCGGGACCCGGGCCCAGCGCTCACCGGCTCCTCCACGTCGATCACGTACTTGGGGCCCTCGCGCTTCACTTTGTAGTGCCGGACCACCGGTGTCCTGCAAGGGCAGGGGCGAGTGAGTGGCCCGGGTGAGGACAAAAAAATGGCCTGCCCCTCGTCTGGGCCCCGCCACCATGGAGGGCCTAACCCCGACTTGCTCCCCTGCACACTGACCACGCCACATCCTGGCGTGGGTCTCTGCAGGGGACCAGGCCCTCGAAAGACTCCACCTCCTAGAAAAACCCTGAGCCTGGTCCTGGCACTGCCCCCCAGGAGGACCGTCCTGTATGGATTCCATCGCGGGAAGCCCCGCCCCCGGCCCCACATTCTGCCTGGCCCCGCCCCCATACCTGACCACACCCCCGCACCCGACGCCCCTCCCACCCCGGCGCCGGGGCCACGCATGCACACCCGTTGAGCGTCTGGAGCGTGCTGACGGACACTCCGCCCGCGCCGTCCCCGCTGGGCCGGAGCAGCAAAGCCTGTGCTGAGCTGACTGCCAGCCTCCTGGCCAGGCCACTGTTGAGGGCTTTTGGGGGCTCTGGTGGAGAAGGCAGATGAAGGCTGAGGCTGGCTCTTGGCTGGATGGGAAAGGGGCTGGGAAGAGGGACCCCTACCTGACTTGGGCACAATGGATGGCTTTGGAGGCTTTGCCTGAAACATGGCCAACTTCCTGGGCTTCTGGACAACTGGTTGACTCGGGGAAGACACTGCGTGGACAGAGATGTGGCATGTCACACCCAGTGGTTAGTCTGCTCCTCATCCCCAACTCTCATCCACCCCGGCCGCCACCCACCGTCCTCGTTCACGTAGTCGGCATCTGGGGCGTCTCCAATGGGGATCACATAGTTCTCATCCTGGCTCGGTAGTGGGGGCAGCTTGTCCTGGCTGGACACAGGCGCCACGGACGAGGGAGGCAGCTGCTTAGGACCACCCCTAGGGGGTGCAGGACCTGGTGGGAAACTGTGGTCACTGTCAGGGCCCACGTGGTGCAGGGACACCTCAGGGTGAGGATGTATGTGCACACCTGGTTGCATGCATGTGTCCCTGTGCATGTGTGTCTGTGCACGTGCCCGTTTATGAGTCTGTGTGCGTGTCCCTGGGTAGCATATACATGGACACTGGGTGAATCTGCGGAAGTCGAATATATGCAAAGGGTTTATACACACGTGTGAGCATGACATCGCATGGATGCTAAGGCAGTGCTTGGGCACTTGTCTATATTAGTGTGTGCACGCATGTATGTGTAAAAGTCTGAACTTGTGCTCTTGAGTGGGTATGTCTGCATTTGTGTGTACGTACTTGATTGTGACGTGAGGTATGTATACGTGTGCTACATGGGACTGGAACTGTGTGACACCCGTATTCCTGCATGTGTGGAGCCACTATCTACATAGGAGCTTCTGATTATGCAGGTGGACACATATACAGGTTTGTGTTCATGAGTGTGGCATGTATGTATGTACGTATACCTGGGCCCATCATGCACGTGGGGTCCGAAGCATCTGCCCAGCCCAGGGAGAACTATACTGCTCACTCCACAGACCTCTCCAGTCTCTTCTTGCTTCGTAATAGGGACTACCTCCCACCCTGATTTCCCATCTCTACCTACTGAAATCCTTTGAGACCTTCAGCAAACACCCCCCACCCTCCTCCAGGAAGACTCCCCTCTACTCTGCCCTGCCTCCTCTTCTCCCAGCTCTAGGTGCCGCACCTTCCCCCGCCACCCCCCAGCCCCAGGTTCGACTCCTCAGGGCTGGGAGTGTCTGTGCCCAGCCATGCCCGCCCCCTCCATAACCTGGAAGGCCCTAGAGAGCAGGGTCTGGGTAATTTCTCAGTCCCTGCAACTCTGGGTAGAAGATTGGGCACAGGTGGCACCATGAGGTTCCTAGGTCTTTCCCCACTCTGCCCCAGTGGCGACCGCGGGGACAGGGCATCACCTGGGCCGGGGGCCGGGGGGGCCAGGGGGGCCGAGGGCGCCACCCACACACTCTCGCCATTCTCTTTATCCGCCTCCACGTAGCCTGGAACAGAGAGGGCGGCCTGGAGGAGGCACGGCGGCTGGGGGCTGACCCAAGGGTGTCCGGGTTGGGGAGGGGGCGGGAGAGGCGTGGACTGGGCCCCCCGAGTTCCCTGAGGCTGTACCAACCTATCACCTTCTCGTAGTCATCGTCCAGCAGGAAGGGCATCAACTTCTTATTGGAGTGCGACACGAAATAGTTGACCACTGCGTCGAGCGAGGTGCAGGAGAACTGGGGTCAGATAGGGGATGTTATCAGGGCTGGCGGGGAAGGGGAGCAGACCCCAGCCATTGCAATTCCCGGGACCCGGGCCCAGCGCTCACCGGCTCCTCCACGTCGATCACGTACTTGGGGCCCTCGCGCTTCACTTTGTAGTGCCGGACCACCGGTGTCCTGCAAGGGCAGGGGCGAGTGAGTGGCCCGGGTGAGGACAAAAAAATGGCCTGCCCCTCGTCTGGGCCCCGCCACCATGGAGGGCCTAACCCCGACTTGCTCCCCTGCACACTGACCACGCCACATCCTGGCGTGGGTCTCTGCAGGGGACCAGGCCCTCGAAAGACTCCACCTCCTAGAAAAACCCTGAGCCTGGTCCTGGCACTGCCCCCCAGGAGGACCGTCCTGTATGGATTCCATCGCGGGAAGCCCCGCCCCCGGCCCCACATTCTGCCTGGCCCCGCCCCCATACCTGACCACACCCCCGCACCCGACGCCCCTCCCACCCCGGCGCCGGGGCCACGCATGCACACCCGTTGAGCGTCTGGAGCGTGCTGACGGACACTCCGCCCGCGCCGTCCCCGCTGGGCCGGAGCAGCAGGTTCCCGCACTCGGGGTGGCGCTCCAGGAGCAGCTGAGCCTCCAGCCGGCTCACTTTCAGGAAGCACCTAGGGCGGGCCGCGTCACTCACCAGGACAGGCCCCGCCCCAGAGACACAGCCACGCCCTCCCCACGTAACCCCGCCCCTGGGCACCCTGCCTTGCCCTCCCGTCCATGACCTGGTTCCTGGAGACCCTCCCTTGCCCGACCCCAGGCCCAGGCTCTGCCTCCCGAGGCTCAGGCTATACACAGGCTAACACTGAGAGACCCATACCTGCCTCCCAGGCACCTATACCCTCTCCTGGAAAACTTGTCCCGCCCCCAGGCACCTAGGCCCGCCCATAGAGATCCAGGCCCGCCCCCAGGCAGCTAGACCCGCCCCAAACACCCAGTCGGGCTCTCAGCTGTGAGACCTAATCCCCGCCCCTGCCCGGATGCAGTCTTATGCTCAAGACCCAACGCCAGGAGACCTCACTCGCTGCCCTCTCCGGCTCCATGCTGTCCAGCCCGCCACCATCCTGGAGACCCTCGGGCACTTACGAGGGCATATCGAGCGCACGTCGTGCCTCTTCTTTGGCCAGGGCCTCGGCCATCATGTACAGGTGTCCGGGCAGCAGGGTCAGGTTGGACGGGACACGGAGCTGAGGGGGGCATTGGGGCGTCAGGGAATGGGAGGCTGTGACTATGTCACAGAGGGGAAAACTGAGGCCAGAGTGCGGATACAGCCAGGATGGGAACCCAGGTCTGGGGGCTCCAGAGCCACCTGACACCTCAGGGGCAAAGAGGGCATAGAGAGGACTTCGGTGATGAGGACAGAGCAAATGCTAGCATGTAGGGTCTCAAACTCAGCGGCCTGCAGGGGGCAGACTGGGAACAAATGAGTAACCTAGAAATCAGGAATGTTTACTAACACTCCTGGTTTTTAAGTGATAGCAGCTGACTTTTAAATTTATAGCACTTTGTTGGCAAAACAAAAGACGTTTATGGGCTACATCTGGCTCATAGGCCGCCAGTTTGTGACCAGTTTGCTATACTGGAGAAGTTTGTTTGGGGAATGAAGGTTGGAAATTAAAAAGAGGATTTCTGAGCAGGCCTAGTGGGGAATGGGGGAGAGAGGGGCCGAGGATGACCACTCTTACCTCCACCACCGTCAGGATGAAGCCTTTCCACATCTCCCGAGACTCCAGACTCTCTACCTAGGGAGGGAAAGAAAAAGATTTTGTGTCGATGAGCCTTGGTCTAGTCATCTGTGAAATGGGAGTGAGGAATAAGAGTCCCTGTGTCCAAGGGCTGTTTTGAAGATTAAATGAGCTTGAAACAGGTTAATTTAGAATGATGTCTGAATGTAAGTTCTTAGTAATGTGGGGTACTGTTATTCTTTAATGTTATTACATCAACATTTAAAAAAAACATAAGTCAGATCATGTATCTCCTATGCTTGAAACCCTCCCTTGACTCCTACCTCCCTCAGGGTAGAAGCCCAGGTCCTCCTGGTCACCCACAGGCCCTGTGCAACCTGCCCCTGTCCCCCCAACCCTCATTCCCTCCCTCTCCCCCTCTTTCACTCTGCTCCAGCCACAGGGGCTTTATATATATATATATATATCTATATCTATATATATATATATATATATATATCACGTCTTCTTTATCCATTCATCTGTCGGTGGACATTTATGTTGCTTCCATGTCTTGGCTATTGTAAATAGTGCTGCAGTGAACATTGGGGTGCATATATCTTTTCAAATTATTGTTTTCTCCCGATATATGCCCAGGAGTGGGATTGCAGAATCATATGCTAGCTCTATTTTTAGTTGTTTAAGGAACCTCCATACTGATCTCCATAGTGACTGCACCAATTTACATTCCCACCAACAGTGCAGGAGGGTTCCCTTTTCTCCACACCCTCTCCAGGATTTATTATTTGTAGACTTTTTGATGATGGCCGTTCTTTCTGGTGTGAGGTGGTACCTCCCTGTAGTTTTGATTTCCTTTTCTCTAATAATTAGCGATGTTGAGCATCTTATCATGTGCCTCTTGGCCATCTGTATGTCTTCTTTGGAGGAATGTCTCTTTAGATCTTCTGCCATTTTTTGATTGGGTTGGTTTTTTTTTTTTTTGATATTGAGCTGTATGAGCTGTTTGTATATTTTGGAGATTAATCCCTTGTCAGCCACATCATTTGCAAATATTTTCTCTTATTCTGTAGGTTGTCTTTTCATTTTGTTTATGGTTTCCTTTGCTCTGCAAAATCTTTTAAGTTTAATTAGGTCCCATTTGTGTATTTTTGTTTTTATTTCCATTACTCTAGGAGGTAGATCCAAAAAGATACTGCTGCGATTTATGTCAAAGAGTGTTCTGCCTATGTTTTCCTCTAGGAGTTTTACAGTATCCAGTCTTAAATTTAGGTCTTTAATCTATTTTGAGTTTATTTTTGGGTATGGTGTTAGAGAATGTTCTAAGTGCAGGGATTTTTAATTGTCTTAGTCACTGCCGTGACACTAGAAGAGTGTCTGGTACACAGTAGGTGCTCAATAATGTTACCTGAAAGATTGGATGGTGGCACTGATGGTCCTTGTGGATCAGATCTTGTTCTGGGCACTTTACATATATTATCCGACTTTTCAGTTGAGGAAACTGAGGC
>NC_041215.1:21149884-21190558 GCF_002837175.3 Physeter macrocephalus | reverse complement strand
GGGTCAGAAGACGTCCTTTTATTTTTCAAAAGGAACAGCCTGACAAAGCCCCAAAGTAAAGCCAAAGGAAGCCAGCTGCTCACCTTGGGGGCCTGTGGAGTCTTTGGTTTCTGAAAGAACCTCGTGATTTCCGCCTTCTCAGCTTTAATGCGCTGCAATGTAAGAGAAGAGGAGGATGAGGAAGAAATGAAGATAAATTGTTTTAAAACATGCAAAAGCCCCTAGAACTGAACCCCAAGCATTTTTAGGTTGAAAGCATTATTTTGATGTTAGCTCTCAAAACCCACAAGCGGGTACCAGGCAGTCTCAAAAGGTCAGAGCTGCAGAAGGACCGGGATGTCAAGCCAGCAGGCACGTGTCAGTCCCTGGGCCCCCCCGCCCCGCTTCCCACTACCTCCGGGACGATATCCGATATCCAGCAGTAATCAGGCAAAAGACCTCGCTTCTCAAACACACAGGAAGATGCCAAGTTCTGGGAGAACATGCTACCTTTTCTTCTTCTCTCAACCGTTTCTCCTCTTCCTTTTTCCTCTTCTCCTCCAGCTTAGCCCTAAGAGACGTCAAACTCAGTTTCACCAACCAGCACAGGCCCGGCCCACGCCCGGCAAGTGGGCAAGTGTCCCCCGGGAGCCGGACGGGGACGAGGCCGAGGCCGAGGCCGAGCATGGGGAGGGGCGGGGGCGGGGAGGGGCGGGGCACCCACTCCAGGGCCTCCTGGCGCTCCTTGCGCCGCTCCTCCTTGCGCCGCTGCTTCTCTGCCTTCTCCTTCTCGTCCTTCTCCCGCTTCTCGCGCCGCTCCTTCTCCTTCAGCTCCTTCTCCTCCTCCCTCTTCTTTCTGGCCTCCTCCTTGGCCCGCTTGGCCTCCTCCCTCAGCTTCTCCTTCTCCTCCTTCTCGGCCCGGAGCTTCAGCTGCTTGCCCAGGCGCTCCTTATCCTGCACGGGAGACGGTCCACAGCTCAGCCCCGCGGATGCCACGAAGGGCCGCGCCAGCGTCCGGGGGCGGCCGTGCGCAAGCGGAGGGGAGGCACGAAGGACCAGCCCCGGGAGCAGCCTGCTGGTCAGCGTCCTTACAAAGAGGGGACTTTTCAGTCCATTACATTTCCTTCTGTCATGAGAAAGGCGATGAGGGTTAGCCGACTGCCACAGGACCGTCTGGGCAATTCAAAGTAAGGTCCGTTTAAGACACCGTCTTCAAACGTGGGAGGAGAGTCAATTTCTACTTAATTAAAAAAGATTAAGTAAGCACCTCTAGACTGCCTACACCGGGTACCTGCTGTTGGGTCTGAACTGCATTTATCTGCTCAGAAAGCTGTGGTGAAATAAAGACACAAAAACACCCACAGGTTTTGCCTCCCTACCTTCAAAACAAAAACATTTTCCTTCCCGTCCCCCCAAAACTATTCCAGACAATAGGGTTTCTTTTCTTTCTCTTGAAATGGGAGAGTGGGATGAGACAAGGAGGGGGAACCTGACGAGCAAGTCTTAAAAACGGGGGTAACTGAGACTTCCCTGGTGGCGCAAGTGTATAAGACTACGCGCTCCCGATGCAGGGGACCCGGGTTCAATCCCTGGTCAGGGAACTAGATCCCACATGCATGCCGCAACGAAGAGTTCGCATGCCACAACTAAGGAGCCCGCCTGCTGCAACTAAGACCCGGCGCAACCAAATAAACTAATTAATTAAATATTAAAAAAACAAAAACAAAAAACAACAGTGGGGAACAGATGAGAATACATTAAAAAATAAAAGCAAAAAAAAAATTTTTTAAATCTTTACAGCCATTTCTCAAAAGAAAAAATTCTTTTTATCTTTAAAACCATTTCTCAAAAAACCAAAACGAACAAACATTTCTTGGGATCTGAAAAGGTCAGATGTTAAGAAAGGACCCAGAGGGATCTCTGTGACTACGGCAGTGCCGTTTCATCACCAGCAGGAGGAAACAGCTAGTTTCTTGGATATTCTTTAAAGCGGAACATCTCCTTTAATCACATCAGTTCCTCATTCCAAAGAATTCGTATGTGGCCTGGGGCGCTGGGTTATTATATAATTTTGATTTTGTATTAAACAAGTTTCACCGCCCAGACTGAAGGGCATTACCTTCTAACATAGCGCAGGGTAATTCTCAAGGACAGGAACCACCAAAGATGGGCTTCTCACCTTTGGCAGAAGCCCGACAACTCAGCTTCTGGTATGGGCCTATGATCATGCCCTTGTCCCTAGAGAATATCCTACCCTCTGCCCTGATCAACCTATGCTCGCTTCACAAGAGCCATGGAGGCATGCTGGCAGAGATCTGAGAAAGTCTTTGCCAGGTACCCTCCGCACGTGACTCGTGGGATACCTGAAGAAGGGGCTGGTCTGGATCGAGTAGCTGAGTAACGATACCAGCCGCGAGTGCCGGGTGGTGACTGCTAACTATGAGGACAGGAGGCTTCTGGAATCGGGGCGTCCCCACTCCTGCCCCGCAGGTGCCCATCTCTGAAACTACAATGAAGAATGAGATAAACTCTAAAAAAGCCATCAAAATCTGACCCACAAAAATCGAACACAGCCATAAGGCGTCAGACGGCACAGGAAGTGCCTGGTGAGCCCACAGCCAACTGTCATCAGCGCCCCTTCCGTGAGCTGGTCAGGGAAGAAGCCCATGGCCTTCTCTGCAATTCATCCAGTAAGGAAGAAGGCCCCTGCACTGCTGGGTGTGAAACGTGGTGACCTCCAGATAACAGAATGGAAGACTCACCAGGGAACCACTAAACAGTAATCACCCATCTAATGTAGGGGTCACCACGGTACAGCGCCTGGGAAGGGATGGAACTTCAATCTATGCGTGTAGGAGGCTGGGGTGCAGGGAGAGCCACTGGGTTCTTTTTAAGGCAATTTTAAACTACAGTAGGGCTGCCCAACTATTACGATAGTCAGTACTAATTAAAAGAGCTTAGAAAAGCCTACGTGCAAAACCTTAGGATTCAACAAACCTAAAAATGTTGCAACCCATAAGCACGAGGCCCAGTTATGCAAAATGAAGCAAGAATCAAAATAATGCTCAGAACAAGCAGGGGTGAGTGAAAACGGGGCCAGAGAAGGGCAAAGGGCTTTGCTTCCTATTTACTGCAAAAAGTGCACCAGGGGAACTTTCTATTTCAGGGGACATGTCTTACTCTTTGCAGTCTCATCTTGTTCTTCTCTGCAGAGCCTTTGACCAATTTCTTACTTATCTGAAAGGAAAGACATTGATCTGTAAACATGGGTTGTTTCAATCACTTTAACACGTTTAACATACCGCACAGTCCTTGGGGAGGGCAAGGAGGAAACAATGTAAAACAACAACAGTGAAAACCTTTCCCGGTGACCAGTTCCAACAAACAGAACCAAACCTTCTTAGTTGGATCATAAACTCCAACGCATGTAGGGATAAAAGGGGAGACCGGGAGGCAGATAACCAAAAAACATAGGAGGCCAAGCTGGAAAAAAGAAGCCACAGCCAGGGGCCTTGGTGTCAGGGAGACACAGAGTGGTAGGTCTGTAGGCATCTGGAGAGGAGGCTCCCTGGCCACAGAGGACGGAGTCTTACAGGCACGCAGCCCAGTACTGCTGCTGCCCCTTGTGCTTCTCCCCGGAGAGGCCGACAGTGAAAATTTCCTGTGTGAGTACAGGCACACCAACACAACGCCATTTTCCCAACAGCATTTGCTCCCTTTGTGTCTCTGTGTCACATTCTGGTAATCCTCACATTTCAAACTTTTTCATCATTATTATACTTGTTATGGTGATCTGTGGTCAGTGATCTTTGATGTTACTATTGCAAAGATAACGACTTGCTGAAGGCTCAGACAACAGCGTTTTTTGCAGTGAAGTATTTTTTAATTAAGGTATGTGCTTTTTTCAGACATAATGCTATTGCACACTAAATAGACTACAGTACAGTGTAAACATAACTTTTATATGCACCAGGCAACCAACAGATCCACGTGACTCACTTTATTGTGATACTCGCTTTACTGTGGGGATCTGGAACCAAATCCGCATTATCTCCAAGATCTGCCTGTAATGTCTACAAATCAACACCCCGTGAGTCAAGTAAGACACGTGTACGGGCTGGATTCCCATGTTTGTACCCCCTGCCCGGCGCAGCCCTGCTTCTTAGAACACAGAGTAAATGCCCAGGAAGAAAGGTCAGCTGGCCAGAGGTGGCAATCTGGTCTAGAACCCCTATGTTCTAGAGCACAGCGTTCTCTATCGTCCTGCTTCAAATTGAGCATGGGCTACAAGGACTGACCAAGACGTACGGCTGGACTCCCTCGCCATGCTGGCTAAATGGTCCCAGGTAGGAATATGCACAAGGAGTCCAGGCTACTGGCCTAAGCTACCTCCAGAGCAGGGAATCCTGGCAAACAGACCATTCATTGCATGGAAGACCAATGGGGAGAATTCAGGCTGGAAAGAAATACCCACCCGGGCTCATTTTAGACTTGAGGAGGCAGCCAGAAAATGAGACAAGCTGAAAAACCGAAAGCCCATTTCTCTTGAAATTGTCTGACATGCCAACAAAACTATGTAAAAACAGTGCTTCCTCTATCTGGGAAAGCCTCGCCCTAAGACTTCCTACCGAAGAAAACTACAGATTAAGACATCCTTCTTACTCAGGACGCACTGAGTCCTTTCTGGACTAAGCCTTCCCTCAGGAGAGGGCCGCGCACCGGCATGTGAAAGCCCTATGACTGGCAGAGTGCTCAATCCCACCTCACCGTTCAGGCGCCCACAGAAACGCCAAAGCCGTCTTACCAAGGGCTTAAGAAAAAGCACCTGCCTCTCCAGCATCCACTTGGCCTGCCAAGCCTGCGACTTGAGCCCCACAAGAAAGGATTTAACAGCAGGACTTGTAAGGTGCTGTGTCTATATCATTGTCCTTTGTGTTCAAAGATGGTAGCACCAAACGTGACTGCCAGACCGCTATATGAGGGTGTTTGGGGAGCAGGACGCACCTGTTCGGTCTTGCCCATACTTGTTGAATTTCAGCTGCAGAATCAGTGCCTTTCACAATCTTCCCCTTTGCTGTGAGTCCAGGAATGAGAGAGTTGACGTGACTACCAAGAGCTGGCTTAACGATATCCAACAACCAGAGCAGTTACGATTTTATTTAAAACTAGTATCTCTATTGCTTTACCAGGCACTCGGATACACCTTACTGAACAGATATAATTTTAATCTTCTTGACCTTTGGCCCAAGTATTTACAGAACTCTCTTAAAATATAGGCCACACATTTTACCAACGTGGAACTCAGCTACCAAAAAACAAGATCCAGGATTCCACAATGAGGTTGAAACACACACATCAACTACCCCAAAGAGTCAAGGCAGATATAACCGCGTCTGTGAGGTAAAATTCCTGTACTTTATTCGGGAGAATCCTAGGGCCCACTCACTCTGATGTGATACATAAGATCTAATTTCTAGGCCCAGAGCAAGTAAGCAGCAGTAAGTGAGGGGAGGAGAGATGGCTGGGATAGGCCCCACAGCAGCTAGAAACCTGACAGCAGGCGGAGGGGAGACATGACCCTAACTGGTCCAGGCATGTGGGGATTGAGAGCAGGCAAAAACTGACACGCCCGTTCCTGTGAGCCTGCAGTTCCACTTAACAACTCAGGGAAGCTCATGACAATTACTGTCTGTCAAGGCCAAGAATTAGAGACAACAGAAATATCCGTCAAGGAGAATGACTATGCAAACTGCAGTTTATCCACACCATCACGGGACCATCAGCGTATGATACAGCAGTTAAAAAGAGATCTTCCGGGCTTCCTTGGTGGCGCAGTGGTTGAGAGTCCGCCTGCCGATGCAGGGGACACGGGTTCGTGCCCCGGCCCGGGAAGATCCCACATGCCGCGGAGCGGCTGGGCCCGTGAGATGTGGCCGCTGAGCCTGCGCGGCCGGAGCCTGTGCTCCGCACCGGGAGAGGCCACAAGTGAGAGGCCCGCGAAAAAAAATAAAATAAAATAAAAATAAAAGAGATCTTCCCATCCCAATGTAAAAAACTGCTAAGACACCCTGGAATGAAAAAGAAACATATTTACACTATACAGCCCATGTAAAGAAACAAAAATGATACTGTTTATTCCTAGGGATCTCTCACATACACACCACACAGAGAAATATAAGATGAAGATAGTGGCAACCTGGGGGACAGAAAAAAGCCAAAGGGGGCTGCAATGTTTCAGTGATCTTTTTTAAACATGGAGAATTTAATACTTGTATAATTTAAATTACCTGGGAAACAGTTCCAGCATCTGTACAGAGGCAAGCCATAGATTCCAATAACAACACTGTATCCACACAATCCTTTATGGAACAATAATCTTGAGTCATCAATAATGTAGGCTGAATTACACATCTAACTGCAAACAAACTGGAGAAATGGTTCTATCCTAGGTGGTAAAAAGCTCTGATGACAAATAGTCACGTTCTGGCTAATCAAGAGACCCTGGATTATCTCAAAAAGGTGTTCCTAAATTGTTTTCCAAAGTCAGACTCTCTAGATACCTGGGAGTACTTTAAAAAACAAAACAGGGACTTCCCTGGTGGCGCAGTGGTTAAGAATCCGCCTGCCAATGCAGAGGACACAGGTTCCATCCCTGGTCTGGGAAGATTCCACATGCCGCAGAGCAACTAAGCCCGTGTGCCACAACTACTGAGCCTGCACTCCAGAGCCCACGAGCCATAACTACTGAGCCCGCACACCTAGAGCCTGTGCTCCGCAACAAAAGCCGCCACGATGAGAAGCCCACTCGCCGCAATGAGAGAAAGCCCGCGCGCAGCAACGAAGACCCAACACAGCCAAAAATAAATAAATAAATTTATTAAAAAACAAAAACGAAACAAAGCTCTCTCAGGGGACACACCCACCCACCCACCCACCCACCCACACACACAAAACAGAGGACCAGCAAATGCTTAGGGGTTCCAAATGCAGAGATTTTACGATTCCAAGTCCAGAACTAACGGAGCCCAATAAAAACCACACACATGACATGGTAATAGGAAACAATCTGTAAGCCTTCAACAAGTGTCTGCCTACAGTCTGGAGAGGAGGAGACAGAGAGGGAAAACGGAAGAACAACAGTATTCCCCACAGTCACAGGGGTCAGGAAAAACTTGCGCCCACAGCAGGGAAAGGTGTGAAGGTCAGGTACCAAGCATGAAACCAACCAACCAGGAAATCCAGCACTCCCAAAAGGTGAGGAGCTAAACTGGAAAGCTGAGTGTGTGAGGCTCGAGGTGGGCTGTCTCCGCCAGGCCCTCAAGCACCTCCTGGTGATCATTCCATTTCGCTCTCATACCTGTGTTGTCACCCAAAGTCACGGGGCTCTACTCCCATCCTGTGCGTGACTGGGGCGATTTCCTGCCACAGGCTGGGGGGTGGGGGTGGGGGGCCTGAAGGCTTCGCCACCTGCAGTGTGAATTATCTGCAAAGCTGTGTGGTAACACTGTCTTCTAGTGATTTTGAACATCTCAAAACTCCAAGCCTGTGTTCAGAGCCAGATTGAGCGTCTCAGAGGCAGGATTTCCTAAACGCATCACACTTGGTTTCATGTGCTCAGATGTTGCATGGCCACTCACGCCAGCGGACAAGAAGTAACAGTCTTCTGTGACAAGGCCCAATTGCATGGCTGCCCAGTCCTCAGGCTTGGCTATGGGCATAAAAACAAACTTAAAAAAAAAATGAAGCTATTAAGGAGAATGGAAACATGTGTACATGTTCTGTTCTCCAAGTTCACTGGCTGTCATGAGTCATGTGACAAAGTAGCTCTGCAAAGCAGAAGCAGCAGTCTGGAAGGATTCTGAGCAACTGGATGGACAGAGCAGAACAAGATGGCTGACGGCAAGGGACTCAAACTCGGATTTTGAGAGTCTGGGTAAAAGCTCAGATGGAAGTTTAAAAAATGAGTATGTCAGTCTGCCACATTTAGAAACTTAGAAGGAAAAAAGACGGCCCCGCTCTGGATTGATATTTTGTGTACCTAAAGAGGAAGCCATTTTTCCCGTTCTCCAATCTCCTCAAGGAGGTAAAAGACAAGAAATGGAACCATCTAGAAAAATAACTAGTCCCTTAGAGATCGAATTTTAGAAAGCAATCAAGGTTGGTGGTTTATGGTCAGATTAAGCAGGTACAGTTAGCAAATGAACAACCCACCCCAGGATCCAATCTTATGTGAAAGCCTGATGTGAACAAACACAAGTGCTACAAAACAAAAAAAAAAACCAAAGAACACTATTCAATATGCTTTGGTATTCTTGACTGAGTCTATCAGTTTTACCCACAGGACCACAAGGACAGGTGAGAACAGAGACATCGGTCACTGTGCCGCTCGGAAGCCAGTAACAGAAACAGGCATTTCCAAAGTCACCTGTCCAGGTCCTTAAACATGGTGCCAGGACTCTCCTGTTCTTGCCATTCTGGGTGAGGTTTTTAAGATGGGCAGGCCGTGCTGACAAGAGCTGACCCTAAAGAATGCCCGTTTTATTCTTCCTGCCGTCTTGGGGTCTCTCCACCAACGCTTACTGACTGCTTACTGACAGCAACGGCCCTATGAGTCTGTGTTGGAACAGGAGGCATGCAGGGACCTGAAGCTAAAGGCTGAGTCAAGGGTCACAGCCACCTGCTTACACCTGTTAGTCACTAAAGTGGCTGAGGTGACCAGCACCGTTAATTAGGTGTGAACAGTGCTACCAGGATGGCACCGACACACTGGGGACTCACGGAACCATCAGCACATCGCAACATACACACAACCAAACACCCCAATAGCTTTCGATGCCGGAAAGTCACAGGACTTGGTCTCCGGCACCACTTGCTCGGCCACTAGCCATCTGGGGGACACAGCGTCCCCGGGTGAGGAGTGAGGGTCCGTACCCAGAAGCCTCTGGATTCCGACGGCACTGATTCGGGGGAGATACTCACTCTGCGGACGGGTGTGGAGGCGGGGAGGGGGCTAGGGCTGTTGTGCTGCTTGGCGGGCGCAGACTGCCCCTCGGGTGAGCTGGTGGGAGAGGAGGAGCTCAGGGACGAATGGCTCAGGACAGAGTCCTCTTCGGGGCTGGACTCCAGCGTCTCGCTCTCGGAGGGCACAGCCTGGCCCGGAGGTGTGGCAGGAGGAGACTTGGCTCGGGGTCTGGCAGCCAGGATATCCTGCAGGACAACCACAGGCACCTTCCCTTTGAACAGGATGCCCCTGGCCCCGCTCCAGCCGTCCTGGTCCTTCTCTGAGCACGTTCTCAGGCCACCGGTCAGCTCGGGGCAGCTTTGGGGCGACCCCTTCTGTGCGAGTCCCCTCCTCTCCATGCCCCCCGAGTCAGCACCCCCCGCCTCCGTCTTGCACGGGAGGTCTGAAAGGGCCTCTTCGGGAAACGCCAGCTCGTCCTTCTGACTGACCGTTGGCAGCCCCCTGTCATCTCCAGCTTCCTCTGTGACCCCGTTTACATTCTCCTGGGAGGGAGAGACTGTAGAATTTAGCTTATCGTGGCCCACAGTACCGTCCGGTGGGTCACTCGAGTCCTCCGTCAAATCGGTTATGACCACAGTCTGGCCAATACTGGTTTCGACTTGACTTCTTAAAAAGTTATCTAAGGGGCCCTTCCCGTTGACAAGTTTTGGCCTAAAATCTATGTCGGAGCCCACGTGACAGTTGTCCTCCAAGTGGTCCAAAGAGGTCTCTAAATCAGGGGCGTGACCCTGCACAGGAGCACCCTGAGCGCCCCCCACGTCGTCCAACCCGTCGTCAGTCTTCTCCTTTGGGACAAGATTCAGGCGCTTGAACGGCAGACGAGCTGAAACCAAAAGAGAAGGAGGCTGTCTGTTGAGTGAGAATGTGAAGAGTGACGATGAATGCTTTAATATTCCACGTGCTCAATGAGTAATCAACCTTGCTGTGCTTGGGGGTGGGGGGAATTTCTACAGTTTAAAAAGGGGTTATCTTCTCATTATGTACTTTTCCAACATCCTAATTAAAAGCAAAAGCAACAAACACACAAACAAAAAACTGACAAGCTTTCATAGCGGGGACATTGCAAGAATTTCAAAGTAGAAGACACTTTCTGATCTGTTTGAGATTCAGTTCAAATTCCAAAGTTATTTATTATGGGTGGAAATCTCGTTTGAAGATAAGTGCATCTGGCTCTGAAAAGCGAAAGAGATAGATCCATTTGCAGAAAGACTTCTTTCTGCTCCCAGCATCCCAAGCTGTTAGCTTTTCTTGCCAAGGAAACAAGTACCCTCCTACTGCATGCCAGCCTTCTGGCTGGTCCCAAGAGATACACAGCAACACCTCAAGAGAGTGAGGAAGTTCAGGTGAGTGATTTCCCAAGGAGTCCACATGTACTCAATGCCCAAACATCTTACTAACTATTTTCTAATATAATAGACTCAACAAACAAGCCTGTTTTTGGTCAGTTTATAAAATTATCATGCCCTTGGATTCTATGGTTTGCCCCTAATTCTTTAACCTCAGAAGACGGCTGCCCTTCATGTGATTCCCACCAACACCAAACCTGCTATCAGTTGACACAGGAGAAGGCAAACTGCTACAGGGGAACCAGATAACCAAGCTTTGAAAACCAGAAACCACCCTTTTTTATACAGTCCAGCCACTAACCTGGCCTAAGGGTAAATCCATCCCCCTTTTTACACGAACGGATTTGGGGACACTTCCTGTAAAACGCTGTTCAACCAGGGGCAGCTGTGCCTGCCACGTATGGAGACATTAAAGGTTGTTCATGACTTGGGAGACGAGGCTAGGAATGCTGCTAAACTCTCCACAGTATACAGGACAGCCCCCCATGACAAAAACATTACAAAATGTCAACAGTGCTGGAGTAGAGAAATCCAACTGTAAGGGCGGCAACCTCTGGATATGCTCCAGGCAACAGCAGTGTAATGAAACAGGTTTCCCAGCTTCCAGTTGTAAGATGCAACTGTTTTCTCCCCTTCAGCCCCTTGGAGGCTTCTGCTGGGGACCCCAAGAGATGGCCTCTGCTCAAGGGGAATGGAAAATATAATTGAGAAGACAATGAGGGATATAAACCAGGAACAAATATTTAACCCATTCCCAGAAAGTTACCTTGTATTAACTTCTTGACTGGAAAAGCTGGTCTGTCTTTGCAATCCATGGCTGTGAATAAGTGTCAAAGGATAAGTTATTAAGTGCTGGAAATAATGAAGTAACAAACACACATGCAGTACCTACTGTATACAAAGTGGTTGTCCAGTGTGGCTGATTTCGTCCCTAATCCCACCTCCCCAGGAACATTTGGTGACATCTAAGGACATTTCTGGCTGTCATGACTGGAGAGAGGGCGCTACCAGCATCTAGTGGGTAGGGGACAGGGATACTGCTAAATATCCTGCAACACAAAGGACTGCGCCCCACGACAGAGAATTATCTGGCCCTAAAATGTTAATGAGTTGAGAAATTCTGCCCTGGACACGGTCACAGCTTGTTTTATTTTCCTTGAGCACTTATCACTCTAGACTTCTGTGTTTATGTCTCCCCCCGCATCAGAATGCCAGCTTTATGACAGCAGGGAGACTTGTTCCACACTGTACCTGTGGCACGGGCTCAGGGCCTGGCACATAGTGGGAAACCAATGAACACAGTAACAGGGACAATGAAAAGAAGACTGAGTAAAAGTAGAGATGAGAGAAAACATTGTATCACTGATTTCACCATTCATATGAGACCAAATCATCCTCCTCCAAACCAACCCCTCCCCAACGACAAATCTGTAAAATTAGAAGAGGGCTTATTTTCTTTCAAAACAGAGTTTATAAAAGGTAATACATCTTAAAGCATTTCAAGCTTGCCAAGCTGGAGCTGAAGTGCTGTCAAGAAGTGATAAGGGAGAATGTTTTCCTGCACGCACACACAAAAAAATCTCAAAAAAAGCATAACAATATCAAAGCTGATGCAGAAATGACTATAAATAGAACCAAATCTTTGGATAAATATCTTCAAATGGTTAGAATAAGTTTAGAAGCTGACACCCGCTAGATCTGGCTTGGAAAAGTCTAGTTTAGTTATTTTGGCCAATCTACATTTTTTTTTAAAAAAGATACATACAAGTGAGTATTTTTTAAAAGCAGATCAGGGCCTTTTAAAAAACTCAGCTGCCCTTAGATGAAGCTGCTCTCCCCACTTCCAAGCCTGGAATATAAGAAAAGTACCCAGAGACTCACATTTCCTTTCTACCCATTTCAAGATATCATTCTCAAGTTTTCAGTTACCAAAAACATGGATTTCCCCCCCATCAGCTGAAGGATACAGAATCTTTAGCCACTTAAATTTATTTTTAGGACAACCAAAAGGACTTATTGGCATGGCCCTGAGTCACCAGCTTTGATGCAAGTGGAACAAAGGTGACCCAGGGCCCAGAAGCAACCTCAGGTCGACATAAAAAGGGATCCCATCCAGGGATTCAGATTGTTCAAAGGTACACATACAAATTAACAAATACTTCTGTATAAACTTACCACTGCTCTTTATCCTGAAATTATATCCCTCCTAATTTTAGCTGGCATTAAAACATCCTTCCCTTTTATGGTGCATGGTCAAAACAGATGGTGCTTTTAAAATTTTTAAATTAAACATGCTTAATGGGTCAAATGACAATCAGTCCCAACTTTATTTATATGAATTCTATGTCTCTTTGAAATCCCGAAGTCTGGAAACAATTAGCACAGTGGTTCTCAGCTAGGGGGCCCCTTGACAATGGCTCGGATACATATTTGGTTGTCGCAACTGGGAAGAAGAGGTTGCTACTGAGATCTAATGAGTGGAGGTCAGGGATGCTGCTCGACACCCTACAGCGTACAGGATGGCCCCAAATGTCAGTAGTGCTGAGGCTGAAAAACCCTGAACTAGACTAGTTGATGTCCCTACCAACCCTTAATTCATCCAACCAGCCCATCTTTATTGGGCACCTACTATGTGCCAGGCATTGTGCCAAGTGCTGGTGGTAAAATGGGAGTCAAGCAGGGGAAACAAGCCGTCTGGTCTTCCTTGGTTCACCACCCCACGTTTTGAGGGCCTGCCAGGCGCCAGAAAGCCCCCTCCCAAGACACAGGAAGCAGAAAGACAGGTCTTCACCATGCATATCCGGCAGCATCAAGAACCCGAGACCCCCACCATTCAGGCCGCTTACCTGGGCTGGCCCTGACCCGGAGACGCAGCTGTTCTGGTCCCCGAACCCGTGTGACCCCGGACCTCAGTTTCCCCACCCGGCCACAGGGCCGCTGCAGAGTCCAACTTGTCCAGGGGACACAAACGCACTCGGTAACCTGCAAACCCGTCCCTTTCGCCTCCCTGGGCCTCAGCTTCCCCTCCTGGCCACACACACACCCGTCACCGCAAAGCGCTCTGGAAGGACAAATTGACGCAAAAGTGCCGGAAAAAAAATGGTTGCGGCTGCAACAATAACGTAAAGGAGGGTGCCCTTCGGGCTGCAAGGCCCTTCCTCGGGATTGTTAACGGCTCCACGGACCGAACGCCAGGCGGGGAGGAGCGGGCCCGAGGCCGGGAGGCCCGTCCGCCCCCAAACCGCCGCCTCAGCCCGCACAGGCCGCGCGCCGCGCCCCCCCTTCCCCTCGGCGTGGGCCGGAACCGACCTGCGGCCGCTCCGCGGGCGCCCGGCGCCCCGCACTCCAGCTCCTCCAGCATTGCCCCGGCGGCGTCTCGAGCTCCCCTCAGGCGGCGGAGGCGCGGGCTCCGCTCAGGCAGCCACTGCTGCTCGCCCTCCCGCCCGCGCCGCTGCTGCCGCGGCCGCCGCGCTCGTATTTGGCGGGAACCGCGGCGACCCCCGCGGCCCACGCGCGGATTGGGTGAGGCCGAGTCACGTGACGGTCCTCCTCGGAAAGAGGGGAGCTCCGGGAGCATCCTCGCGAGAGCCGAGGCTTCCATTGCTCCCATGGCTCCCCTATTGATATTCCCTCGGTGGGCGGGGCTTCTTCTCGGCCGCCTGTCGTTGGCAGGGAGCAGGCGCCCTGCGATTGGTGTTGGGTGGTGTCAAGTTGAGAGCCCGACACTGTGACTGGCTGAGCTCGTGGGATATGTCTCTGGGAGGAGGGAGGGTCAGGTTCTACGTCATGACGAAACGCTTTACGTAGGGCGCCGGTGACAACCTGAAGCTGCAATTGAGCTGAAGACTGAAGTTTTTTTATCCTAATGGGACATAGGCCGAATACAGCCACAGCAATTTAAAATTATAAATTATTTTTATATTAACAATAAAAATAAAATTAATTAAATAAACTCTGGGCATCGCTTCAGAAGCATTTGAGAGGCAGTAAATTTATTCAGAGGGAATTAATGAAATGGATATTTCTGGTTTAATCCTCAGGGTTTTGCACATGCTGTTTCCTCGCCTGGAACACTCTTTCCGCAGCTCTTTTCCTGGTTGATTTCTACCTAACTTTCAGATCTTAGATTGAAACCCCCGAGGAGCCTTTCCTCCCCAACCCCCAACAAGATGAAGTTCCTACGACAACACTGTTCTTTTTCTTGGAGCAATTACAGCTTGTGTTTATTTATTAGCGTGTTATTGGTTAATGAATTCATTTCTGTTTTTGTCATTAGCTCCATGAGGGCAGGAATCGTTTATCACAGTATCTCCAGGACCTACCGGTGACATACATTAGTAGGTACCCAATAAATATTTGAGTGAATACATAAATATCATTTAATTGAACTGTGTGATCATGTAAGTTAAAAGCCTCACACGGAACAGAGACCTTCAGAGTTAGCCTGCAAGCCTTAGGACAGGTTTTCTTCAGCACCAATTTAACCTCTCAAGCAGAACAGAAGTGAGGAGAGAAGAGTGAAATTTAGCCCAATTTTGGAATTCTATTTATCCTGTAGATTGGATAATTAAATCAGTAGAATTGGTTGGAAATAATGTGGAAAAATAGGAAATTTGAGGACATCACTTTGGGCAAGTCATGTCTTACTCAGGGCCTCAGTTTCCTCATCTGAACCATTAGGATGTTTTCCCTTCCTTCTCTGACATTCTGGCATCTGAAATGATTTAGACCAGTGGATCACCATTCAGGGTGCCCATCAGAATCACATGGGAGATTTTTCAAACTATTCATAATAGCCCCATCAGGATCTTGGGGAAAGACGTTGGGGCATGCATATTCTAAAGCAATCCTCTGATCTAGTCCTTCTGTTGAGGCACTTGTAAACTTCCAGCAATCCTCTGCTTTACAAAATCACTCAACTCTGTCAGAGATTTCAGCACTGAAGTTGCAAGCACTTTAGCTCTAGTCACGTTATTGTTCTTTTTCTGATCCGTAGTCAGACACGTTATCCACTGTGCAACTGGACTCCACCCTGTTCTTTTTGGACTCATTTATGCATTTTGATTCATTATTAATTTCCAATTCATTCAATAAAAATAACAATTGATGAAAAAATCAATATCAGTAAACATGTATCAATCTGGGAAGGCTTCCTGGAGGAGGTGACATTCAAACAGAGTTGTTTTTTATGCACAAGGGATGGGGGAAAGATTGGGGAAGAATGTGCATGAGAGGAATAATGTTAGCAAAATCCATAGGCAACAGGGACCATGGGTTATAGAAGACGAAGAGAGCCGAAGTTAGACAAGGTGATGGGGCCAGCTTTGTAGTCCATGTTAAGAAATTGGGAGAGTATGCTAAGGCCAGTAGATGGACTTTAAACAGGGGACTGATGTGATCTGAATTGTGTTATAGAAGCATCATTCTGGCTGCCTTGTAGAAGATGAATTGGAGGGGAGAACCTGAAGGTGGGCACACCAGAGAGGAGGCTGGTGGAATGGTCTGATCAGGGCAGAAGACAGTTGGGGTAGTGGAAAGGAGTTATAAGTGATAGCCTGATGTCTGACTTGGGCAACTGAATGGATGAACACGGGGCCAGACGGGATGGTGGTGGAAGACCACAGAAGAATTGGGTATAGCTGAGATTACCGAACAAGTATCCGAAGATTTGTAAACCCAGCCTCTGGAGTTCTACCTGCCCCTTCGCCTCCCCATCCTCTGCCACAAGGCGTTAAGCGCCTTTCCTAAAACGTCAGGCCCACCTCCGGGACTCGAGGGGTCGCTGCAGCCGCCACAGCCCCTCTAGGCTCGCCCCGGTCCACTCACTGGGCTAGGCGGTCGCTTCATCCGCCGGCAAGAGTGCGCTTGAGTCCCTGGCCGGTAGGGGGCGCGCGTGCGCAGACGGGGCCGGGGGGGCGCGCGTGCGCGCGCGGAGGCCGGCACCGGAAGTGTGTGGTTGCCATGTAATATCCTGGCCGCGCGGGCGCGCGAGGGGCTGAGGCGGCGCCGGGGCGGGCGCGGAGCTGGCTGGAGGGCGGCGGAGGCGGTGCCGTAGGGGCCCGCTGAGGCGCGCGGGGCGTTGGGGGCGCCCGGAAGCCTGTCACTTGCGCGGTCCCTCCGGTTCGCTGGGTCCGCGCGGGAGGCCCGACGGCGGGAGGCAGCATGTCGGTAGCGGGGCTGAAGAAGCAGTTCTACAAGGCGAGCCAGGTGAGCAGAGGCCGAGGCGGGGGGCGAGCTCCGGGCCCCAGCCTGCTCGGAGGGGGGCCCGGCCAGGCCCTGGCTCGGGAGGGAGCCGTGGGTACTGAGGGGGCGGCGTTGGCACTCGCTCCCCGCCGGGTGGGGACAGCCTAGGAGGGGCGGGGGTCTGCGTGCGAGGTGGCCCATACCCTGCCCGCCATGTGGGCTCCAGTCTCCTCGAGAGGGGTGGGCAGACACTTTAGAGACGCGGAGGTGCACCCAGAGGTTGGCCCCGGACGTGGACCCCCTCTCCTCCCGTCCTTCCCTCTAAAACGGCGGGCGGGCGAGGGGGGGTGGGGGGGCAGGGAGAGAAGGGGAAGAAGCAGTCCCGAGCTTGTCGACACAGGACTCTTGCTAGAGAGCCCAGGATCAGGGAAATTTTGTGTCTAGAACAATTCTTTTCTTTTTTTTTTTTTTAAGACAACAAACGAAAAAACCTTTTCAGTGGGCCGGGTACAAAGTTGAAAGGGTAGAGTCAAAAGTCAGTTTCCCACTTCAGTCCCTCAGGCATCCAGTCCCTCTCCCCAGAGACAGGGACTGTCACCAATTCCCAAAGAGAAGGGTATGCCTCTCCTTTAAAAACACACACGTAGGGCTTCCCTGGTGGCGCAGTGGTTGAGAGTCCGCCTGCCGATGCAGCGGACGCGGGTTCGTGCCCCGGTCCGGGAAGATCCCACATGCCGCGGAGCGGCTGGGCCCGTGAGCCGTGGCCGCTGAGCCTGCGCGTCCGGAGCCTGCGCTCCGCGACGGGAGAGGCCCGCGTGCCGGAAAAATAAATAAATTAAAAAAAATAAAAATACACACGTAGCGGTAACATCGTCCACACAGAACCGTGCAATTGATGTTTTTCATTAAATGTGTTTCGGAGATCGCACTAGAGCCAGAATTCTCCACCTTGGGTCATCCTCTGTTGTGGTGACCCTCCTGGGCACTGTGGGGTGTTGAGCAGCATCCCTGGCCCCTACCCGGTTGGTAGGGGGAGCTCCCCCCACCGACCACGGATGTCTCCGGATGCCGCTAAATGTCCTTAGGGGAATTCCCCCTCCCCTCCCCCTCCCCCAGAGCTACTCCTGGAGCCTCTTGTATCTTTTTAATGGGTATGTGGCATTCCGTTCTATGAAGTCTGTCATAATTTATTTAATTAGTTGTCCATCGATGGACGTTTAGGTTGTTTCCAGTAGTTTTCTGCTGCAAACGATACTATCGTGAATAGCCAGTGAATATCTCTGCTCACAGGTGGGATTGGATTTACAGGATAAGTTCCCAGAAGTGGAATGCAGAATCCAAGAATATAAGTGTTCTACTTTGACAGATAGAATAGGTGTTTTGGAAAGCCCAGGCCCCATTGCTCACGAGTCTGGTGAAACCTGAGTGTATCCACTTTTCAGAAAACTTGATGAATGCAAAATTCAGTTTATAATTTCAGATCCAAGAAGTCCCAGATCCCTTGATCCTATGAGAATCTTAGGTCTGGAGTTCGTGTGGATAGACTCCAGGAAGGAACAAGCAACAGTCATAGGAGTTGTTTGGCCCGTGCTGGCAAACCAGACTCTGCCCACAATTTGGAGAGGTCCAGTGGGAGGGAAGAGAGATGAGTCCCTAATAATACACAGCTGGGACCTTTTGCCCCTTGAGGGGGAAAACTAATGACCCTAGTAGTTGTCCAGGGCTAAAGATATTTGGGGTCTATCTCTAGACTCCAGGTTAAACCCTGGAGGAAGAGAGGTTTAATCCAGAGGGATTCTAGGATTGTTGCTGAGAGTACAGCCCTTTGCCCCAGCAGGATGGAATTAAGTGACCTGGCCCTGGGTTAGACCTTGCCCAGCAGGCCTCAGACCCCACCCCCTCACACTTGACCAGAGCACCTTGGAGTGCTGCTCACTAACTTGAGCCCTGATGTAGCCCCTCTCGCAGGAACTGTGGGTCTCGGAAGAATTCCTGGGCCACTTTGTTCCTTCATATAGACGGGTCTCTGGAAGCCCTCCCCGCCCCGACCCCAGCCATGAGGGCCCATGCTGGTGGCCCATGCTGTCCCCAGCAGATACGCTGTGCTGGAGGAACTAGCTGGGCCTCTCAGGCCATCCACCGGAGCCTTTCCTCTTGGGGAAAGAAGGATGGCCTGCATTCAGACCTGCGGGGAGTGCTTGGAAATCTGGAAAGCTCAGAGCAGTGCAAGCTGGTGGTGCGGATCAATTTATTATCGCAATATTCTGAGGCCCAGTCCCAAAGAATTGCTGCGACACGTCCTCCTCTGAGAGCTGTCGTCTTGGCCTCCTGACCGATTCTGTGTTGAGTTGTGCTCTCAAGAATCACCCTGGCTGTGTTCCATTCTCTTCTGCAATAGTTTCCATAGACCTCCGCTGTTTATCTGGATGTGTCCACCTCTTTGTGTGTTTCTTTTCTTTTTTTTTTAAATTTATTTATGTGGCTGTGTTGGGTCTTCGTTGCTGTGCGTGGGCTTTCTCTAGTTGCGGCAAGCGGGGGCTACTCTTTTTTGTTTTTTTTTTGTTTTTGTGGTACGCGGGCCTCTCACTGTTGTGGCCCCTCCCTTTGCGGAGCACAGGCTCCAGACGCGCAGGCTCAGCGGCCATGGCTCACGGGCCCAGCCACTCCGCGGCACGTGGGATCTTCCCGGACCGGGGCGCGAACCCGGTTCCCCTGCACCGGCAGGCGGACGCGCAACCACTGCGCCACCAGGGAAGCCCCGGGGGCTACTCTTTGTTGCAGTGCACAGGCTTCTCATTGCGGTGGCTTCTCTTGTTGCGGAGCACGGGCTCTAGGAATGTGAGCCTCAGTAGTTGAGGCTCACGGGCTCTAGAGCACAGGCTCAGTAGTTGTGGCCCACGGGCTTAGTTGCTCTGTCGCATGTGGAATCTTCCTGGACCAGGGCTCGAACCTGTGTCCCCTGCATTGGCAGACGGATTCTTAACCGCTCTGCCACCAGGGAAGCCCTGTGTTTCTTTTCTTGATCTTAGGAACACCTCTTTCAAGTAGGGTCGTCTGTGTCAGGTAACATTCTTGTTAAGTCGTAATAATATACATTGAGTTTTCACTGCATGAACAGGTGATATGCTTTAAACCAGTCGGTCTCAATTGGTCTCACTTACCTGGCCTAAGGGTAAACGCTGTCCCCTTTTTACACAAAAGGATTTGGGGGCATTTGTCTTCCTGTAGGACAGTAGTTCTCAGCCAGGGCCAGTTCTCCCCTCCAGAGGACATTGGCAATGTCTGGAGGCATCTTGGGTTGTCACAACTCGGTGGTAATTAATTATATTATAGCGCACTGGGCGGCCCCGCACAACCAAGAGTCACCCGGCTCCGACGTCAGTGGTGCTGAGGTTGAGAAACACTGTTTTATGGTTTGAGAAAAGTGAGGATAATTTTACCCAAACAGAAGAACAACAAAAAATCCTTCCTGGGCATTCTTCTGGCAGCTGCCTGCTTTTTCTAATTCTCGAATTGCAGATAACCACATATACGCAGAGGGACATGTGTGTAAAACTCAGCATCCAGACACCAAGTCTCCCCCTCTCAAGTCCTCAGGAAAACCCCAGTGTTTTTTGACATCTGGCATTTTTAAGAAGGTACAAGCTTGCATTGGTGCCTTTCAATTAGGGGCGACTAACCCTCCCCTCTCCCTTCTCCTGCCCTGTGCACCACCCAAGGGACATTTGGCAACGTCTGAGACAGTGTTACGCCTTGGGGAGAGGATGCTACTGGCACCAAGTAGGTAATGGCTGGGGATGGTTGTTAAGCATCCTACAACATACAGGACAGCCTTCTACATGACAAAGAATTATCTGGCCCCGCATGAGAGAAGCGCCAACGTTTCTGTAGCAAGAAACCCTACTTTGAAACGGGTTCTTGATTTCCAAGGCTTGTAAGAGCGTCATTTCTAAATTGAGAAATGGAAGCCAGGTGGATGTGTGAGAGAGAGCTGGGAATAGAGAAGCTGAGTTTCTCGAAGGTGAGGCTATGATGTTAATGAAAAGTTTCTACCTCCTTGGTGACACTGGTAACAAACCAGGTCCCGGTGTCTGGCAGTATACTGGCAGATTCCACGCCAGTTCATCTCTGGTGAAAACTTTCAGGTCTCAAATAAAATCGGTTTGAGCTTGAGCGGGAAGTTTGTGGGTTTTTACTTCTTAATAGGAACTGGTCACCTGATCTGAGGAAAGTTGAATGTATGGAGTGAAGCAGCCAAAGAAATGGGCGTCTGTCTCAGGCCTGTGGTTTTGGTCCCCTCCGGCCTCGCTGTGTAATGCCACTCAATAGCCCTCTGGTACTCATGCACACCTAGGATCTGGGGAGATGCTTTTATGAGCCTTTCTGGGGAACTGAGGTGGGTATAGGAACCCAGTAGCGAGATCTAGGCTCAAAAGTTCACTTGTCATTGTGGTGTGTTTGGGTGACATTAGTTTCCAGGCCTAACCTTCTAACTGGTTTCCTGATAATTCCTGTGGCTGGGCTGTGTGGAGATTTGAGAGTGTAACTAGGGATAGATCTGGCAGCTGCCTGGAATGCTGGCCTGATTTTTTTTTTTTTTTGCCTGAAAGGAGGGAGAGAGTTTAAACTGAAAGATTGGTTTCGTCCGAGCTAGGAGGGAAATTCATGACCGTCATATCCCGTAGCTTTGACGTTTGTCGGATACTCGCTAGGCTCTGGGTTTGTGTCCAGGAGGAAAGATCGAGCTTCCTGGGAGAGGCATGGGGTAGGGGTATGACGGGGGGCCCAGGACCCCAACATGTTGGAGTAAGCAGTAGCTGGGGGAATGTCCGATGTCCCCAGATACTGCCTGCTCTGACCTTCCTTTTTTTTTTTTGGCTGCATCAGGTCTTAGTTTCGGCACACGGGGTCTTCGTTGAGGCGTGAAGGATCTTTCACTGCGGTGCGGGCTCCTCTCTAGTTGTGGTGTGCGGGTTTTCTCTCTCTAGTTGTGGCACGAGGGCTCCAGAGCGCGTGGGCTCTGTAGTTGCGGCACGCCGGCTCTTTGACTGAGGCACATGAGCTCAGCACTTGTGGCGCACAGGCTTGGTTGTCCCGCGGCATGTCTTAGTTCCCTGACCAGGTATCGAACCCGTGTCCCCTGCATTGGAAGGAGGATTCTTTACCACTGGACCACCAGGGAAGTCCCTCTGACCTATTTTTTAAACTTCATTTTATGGAATCATGCTTTTGATTTCCCAGCAAAGTTCTTGGCCTGCTAAGTAGTGGACATGGAGTGATCTTAGTATACAAAAATCTGGAATTTGTAACCCCTTAGTCCCAGCACGAATCAAAGTGTGGAACCTGTGAGCCAGGAGCGACAGGTGTCAGGCGAGGTCTGGGGGTGGGGGTGGTCCCTGGCCCAGACCCTTGAGCTGAGCAGCTGCAGGCTAACCTCCGGAAGACCTTCTGCCTCGGGACAGCAGACCTGGGAAGGGCCTTTGGCTGTTGCCATGTCCACATGCGATGGGAACTGGGTTAAGTCCACTCTTACAGGAAGCCACTCTGCTGACTCATTCTGTAGGAAGACCCTTGACCTAGCGGTGTCCCTGCGGGACCCTGGGCAGAGATGATCCTGTCCTGCTCCGTCAGTATTCCGTCCCCAGCTTGCTGGGTGGAGTAACCAGCCCTGTGTTTTAGGCTGCGCTGTGGAGCTACAGAAGAGATTTGAGACTGCCCTTCCCGAAAGGAGCCAAGGGGCCTCTTTTAAACTCCACGACTTCCCAGGCCTGCCTGTAAAACCAGGTTAACCCGACCTCCTGGGCAGGACCCGCTGTTCGCAATCAGGGAGGCGCCCTGTAACCAAGCAGCATCCTGCATACTCTTGTTATTAACATACCAGGACCAAGGGGTCACCATATTCTGTTTCTGCTGCCCATGACTGCGGTAGATCAGACCTAAAGTTCACCTCTGACTCAGAATCCTGTGTGTAGTAAAGAGCAGTTTATCAAAGAGGGCCCGTGGGAGCTAATCGCCCTGCTTATCTGGGTATGTTTTGAGGCAAAGCTGTAGGATACTTAAGTATATTCCGTGTGCCACTTAATAACAGCCTGTGAGGTTAGGGGTTCCATAGTGTCTCTCTGTTTGGTTTCAGAAATTGGAGGCTGTCACAGTTTTACGACCCCAGAACTGTCACTGACTTAGCAAGTGAACTAAGGAAATGGTGCTATTTACCCACCCACCACCCATCCACCCAGCCTCCTTCCGGAGCCAACATCCAAGCAAGCGCTTAGTGCCTTTGGGGGCCTGAGCTCTCCGCCCGCCCGTCAGGTGTCCCTCTGTGCATCTCTTTGCTTCTTTCCTCAGAGGACAAACTGACAGGCTTTGACCGGGCCCCTCAGGCCTGCCATTTGCTTCTGTTGTGGTGTCCCATGGCCTTTGACCCTGGGATGTGGGCCACAGTTAGCTCTGCCCTGGTCTCTGTCTCAGCCCTCTCCTCTTTGTTGCCAGTATTTTGAAACAGATCCAATCTGGGGAAAGTTAGTTTTTAATTTGGGGCGTGCAGCCAACTTCTTCCATAGGATTTCAGAGGCATCTGCACATTTTGACACTGCAGGGCTGCCGTTGGCCGCGGAGTGGCAGAGGAAAGTCAGATTGTCTTCTATTTCTGGTTTTCGAGGTCATGACGGGGGGTGGGGTGAGGTTTCCGAGGTTTAAGGAGGGTTTGATGCTGGAGCCTTCCAGCCACTGGAGGGGTGAGCAGGCCTGTTGAGGCATCTTTACCCCCTGTGCTCAAACCCTCCTGGCTTTTAAGAGCCTGGGGAAGTGTCAGGGGCGATTTTTTCTGGTTCTTTTTTAAAGCTGTCCCTGGAAAGCTGAGGAAGGATGTGTCAGACTGTGGAGTAGCCAGTTCCTCTCTTCTCCCCTCCTCTCTGCACCCCCCTCCTTCCTCCTCCTCTTCTCCTTCTTTCTCTTCTCCTCCCCCCCGACCCAAACTTTTTCTCTCCCCGCCCCCCTCCTCAGGGCTGGATTTGCAGCCACTTCTCTCGAGCACTGCAGTTTGGGTCCAATTCTGCTCATTTCCTGTTAAGCAGTAACCAGGGCTCCACAAACTCAGGCTCCCAGAGGATGGCCTCGTCTTCCTTTTCCACTCAGCTCCTAGAAAAACCTGCTGACTGGGCCCGAGAGGGGGGTCACGCGGAGACTCCCAACCACAGCAGGAAAACAGATGTGCGATTTCCTCTGAAGGACCTGACTCAGCATCAGCCGTGGCCGCCCTGGGAAGAGCTGCTGCCTGGATGCTCAGATTTCCACACCTGGGCATTAAACCCCTCCAGCGGTACCACGCCCGCCTGGGCTGTCATGGCCCAGTGACGTGAGCTGCCCCCCACCCCGCCCCCCGGGAGGGGGTGGGCGGTGAGGAGGACAGTGGGTCGCTGTCCCAGGAACTCAGTAAAGGTCAGCTGGACGGAGTTTGCCCCACATCGTAGGTCACGAGAGCGCAAAAGCAGGGCGGCCGTGTGGGCGCACCTAGAGAAGGCAGGGCTGGGGTCTGCTGAGGGGAGTGTCCCCCGCTGACCTGGGGTGCGGTTCCAGCTCCAACCTGGCATTCAGGACCTTCCGGAGCCCCCGCCCTGGTCCGAGCTTTCAATCCCACCCTCTCCCTCGCAGCCTGCATGCTCCAGTCGAACAGGTCTGCTCGGGCTCGTACCTTCCCTCCTTCTTCCCCACCCCAGCCCGGGTCTCCCTGTCTACTTCCTGTTTGCCCTCAGATCCCTGCGCGTATCCTCCTGTATCCTTGCCATCTCCTGGGTCGTCCCCCACCCCACACAAATATTTCTCCACCCTCCCCGGTGGTCTCCTGCCCACGTGCCACACACCCAGCACATCCTCACACCCAGTGCGCTTTTCTTCTCATCGGGTGTGAGCTCCTGAGGGAGCAGGCTGCCAGGCAGCTGGTGACAGGCCCGGGTCCCCACGGGTCGTGGCTTGCTGGCCAAGTTGTCAGAAATGGTGGACTCCTTCTCAGAGCGGGAATGGGGCTGTCCAGTGCCAGTGGCGGTGCCCATGCGAAGCCAGGTGGCTGGCAAGGCCGTGGAGGCCTCGGTCAGGAACAGGTCCGACTGGTTTAGAGAATAAGAAATCAAAGCTCAGAGGTTGTTCCCTTTGGCTTAGGATCTGTCTTGAGGGCTCCAGGCTGAGGGACCGGCGCTTGACTGGGCCAGAGGGGCCCGACCTGTGTCACGGGCAGTCTCTGTCATTTCAACCCCGCAGCCAGGCCTGAACTTAACTGGAGGTGCCAAGCCTGCTGGGAAAAGGAGTTCCCTGGCTCTGCTTTCCCTAGGCCCCACCACTCTGGCCTCAGAAGCCTGCTCTCTGCCCCTGGACTTCTGACCTCTTAGACTTGACCGGCGTTAGCCCAGGTCCTGTGTGCAGCCCCTCCCTGGCTTCCACACCTGGCCGCCCTTCTGCCTCTTCTCCTGTGTCCTGAGTCAGCTGGCCAGCTCTCTCAGCCCCTTCTCCGCTTTGCCCCGTTGGTTCCCCCTGTGGGCTTGCTACCCTGCCTCTGGGCCTTCTCCCTCCAGGACCTGAGGGACCTCCCTGGCACCTGCCACTGCTCGTGCACCTGTCCTCCAGATCTTCGTCCCCAGTCGTGGCACTCCCAACCACCCTCTAGATGGTGGTCCCTGCCTGTCTGGCTGCTACTGGAAATGCAACAAGCTCGTAGGCCCAGTGCACCTGAGGCCAGCCTCTCACCTGTGGGCCCTAACCTTCCCTGTCCTCGCCCTGGGGCGCAGGGAGCCCCGCCACCTTCCCCGAGGTGCTGTGTCCATCACACCAGCTCCTGGGCCTGCAGTAAATACCTGGAACCAACCACCTAGCCTGTGGCTTGAATCAGTTAGTTAACTTGACTTTCAAATAGACTCACTTTTTAAATTTATTTTAAAAGGGATCTTGATGTTATTTCTTACTCTAAATCATAGTAACTGGATCACCAGATACAACAGAAACAAAGCAATGTAATCGATTCCTCCTGGATTCCTTACCTCGGAGGCTGGGGTCTGGTCCCTCTTATTAAAGAGTTGCTGAAACAATAAGTGCCCACCAGGGATTTCCCTGGCGATCCAGTGGTTAGGACTCTGCACTTTCACTGCAGGGGGGCATGGGTTCGATTCCTGCTCGGGGAACTAAGATCCCACATGCCACGTGTCACGGCCAAAAAATAAAAATAAAAAGCCAAAAAAAAATTAAAAAGAAAAAAAGTGCCCACTGGAAAGTTTTTGCTTGCCAGAGCGAGGGGTACTGAAAGAGCGTCGCGGTGGGAATAACTTTCTCACTTGTCCCTGTGTTACCTCTTCTCTTGTCACCCCCTCCCCTGCCCCTCATCGTCTTCCCATGGAGCCAGGAAATCCTGCAGACTTGAATTAAGGCTCAGAAGAGAGAGCTTTGGGGTGAGGGTGCATTTCGCAAGTGTCTGGGGAGAGGCCTGACAGTAAGTGGCACCGTTCAGTCTGTGTGTTTAGTCCCCCGACACCACCTTGGCCGATAATTCAGATGTCTTTGGCCAGCACACCTCAATCCAGTCCCACTTTCTCTAAAGTGGAGCAGCTGACTGATGGTTTTTCCTCTGTCGTTTTGGGTCTTGGCCCCAGGAGTGAGCGGAGACTAAGGACGCCCCTCGGGAAGGAAACTGGGAACTTTATCACTCCCGAGGCCCCCTCCTCAGCTCCTGCCAGCTGCCTCCCCAGAATGAGGCCCCTCGGCTGCCTCTGTGCAGGCACGCAGGCAGGCAGGCAGTCAGGCGTCCATCAGCTTGAGGGCCTCAGGTGGTCAGAGCCGTGATTGAGTAAGTCGGGGGGGCAGCCCTGGCCCTTCAGGGTCAGCCTTTGTCCAGAAGACAGCGGCAAGGGCACGGGGACAGGGGCGGGATTTCTCCGTCCCCTAACCCTAACCTCCTGGCCTAGGGTTGTCCTTTATCTCCTCTCCCTGGGGTGTTTCCTCCAAGGTTGAGAATCCTTGCTGTCCCGCCAAGTCAGCATTTCACCCTTGAGGAGTCTTGGAGCTGCTGCAGCTCCCCACTGATTGCCCCAGTACAGTAGTGTGTGCTGCCCTCAGAGGTTGGCTCTGAGGTTCGTCTTTTGCCCCCAGCCTTGATGCATTTACTTCACGGCTGAGAAGCCTTAGGTGTTTCTCCTGGGTTCTCTGGGAAGTTCCACATCACCATTCCTTTCCCGCCAGTGGACTCAAGGGTAGCTGAGCGCTCTCTCCGCTTTGCTTCAGAGCACCCCATGCCCTTGGCCTCGGCCCAGGGTGGGCAGGAGGCACCGGTGGCCAAGTCCCCCTGCCGCCTCCAGACTGCCAGGCTTAGGAGGCTTCTGTGGGAAGTTGTGCAGACGGGGGCGCACTGGGGACCCGGGAGTCCGGGTGTGCTGGTTCCAGGGAGTTAGGAGGAGGACCTTTTGCCCGGTCTCAGTCCAGGCGTCTGCTCAGCTCTCAGCAGAGCCTGGAGGAGAGTCCACCGCCATCCAGGGGAGTTTGCACTCAGCTAGTTCCCCGCACCAGGCAGTGCCAGTGCGTCGTAAAGGGCACGTCCCTTTTCAGGCACTTGAGTTTGTGTTAAAATGTCTCAGCTGTAGAGAGGTGAAGAATGGCCAGCCAATAGCCAAGCGCCCACAGGAGCTTTGAGTAAACATGAGCAGCACAGTTAGAGTCGAGGGCCCCTCCCTGATACATCACTGCACACGAATCTACCGCTAAAAAGTCTGCAACTTTGTTTTGCAAGTTTACACCTCCTGAAAATGGTGTCACATGGCAGCTTATCTGGCCTGCTCTTTTCGCTCAGCACTGCTGGGGCGCTTCGTCCACACTGAGCGTGTGGCTCGAGTTTTTTGCTTCCACAGCTCCCTGCTGTCCTTTGTGTGCCGACAGCGACTTGTCCCTGCTCCGCTGGCAGTGGGCATTTAGGATGTTGCCGCGTTTTTGCTCTCAGCGTCGCAGTGAGCGGTCACATGGGTGTCCCCGCAGGCAAGGTCCAAGTGTTTCTCTAGACTCCTGCCCATTTAATGTGACCGTGTAGGTTTTCAGCACAACCAGCCTGGAGAACACCACCACCTCTTCTGTTCGCATGACCCGAAGTCTTAATCAAAGCTGCTGGGGGTCCCGCGTCGGGGCCCTCGTCAGGGGTGGCCTTTCTGCTAGGGTCCATGGTACAGCCTGAGCCAGGAAGCTGGGTGCGTGGGGCAGGGGCTCCCCAGGCACAGGGTCAGCTTGGTGGGGGCACAAGCCAGGGGGAGACCCAGGGAGGCCCACCTGATGAAATTGGGCCCACCTGGTCATCCAGGGCAATCGCTTCCGCCTCCTGGTCCGTGCCTGTGTTTAAAGAAACCTTATTTAATATACATTACTGATTCATTAGCATTGGATGCACAGCCAGCAGCACCTGAACTCACCATCGGTCCATCGTTGTTGGCAGGTTTGTGTTTGCGGTTTCACCTTACTGGCCGAAACGTGTTTGTAAACCGCCCCCCCCATCAATACTTGGGGCACTTTCGCAGGTATTCGTGAACATGCCCAGAGTGACAAAAATTTTTGAGTCTCCCAACACGCTCATTCCCACTGAGGCGGAACAAGACTGTAAACCAACATCCTTTCCACGGCTTGTTTAGTGACGCGTGTTTGTACCTTTGTGCTTCTTGCGGGTGTTTTCGCTCTTGGTCCCAAGCGTGGAGCTGAAGTGCTGGCTAGTGTCCCAGGCACAGGAAGGCTGTGACGTGCTCACAGAGCACGTGTGAGATGAGCTCTGCTCAGGTGAGATCAGGTGCTGCTGGCCGTGCATCCAGTGCTAATGAATCAGCAGTGTATATTAAATCAGTTTTCTTTCTTTTTTTTAAAAAAAAAATTTATTTATTTGGCTGTACCGGGTCTTAGTTGCGGCACGCGGGATCTTTAGTTGCGGCATGTGGGCTCTTAGTTGCGGCATGCATGTGGGATCTAGTTCCCTGACCAGAGATCGAACCCAGGCCCCCTGCATTGGGAGCTCGGAGTCTTAACCACTGTGCCACCAGGGAAATCCCTAAATAAGGTTTCTTTAAACAGAAACACATGTAACATGAAGTTACAGGTGATGAGTTGTGACCAGAGGCTCACAGGAGCCTAACCCCTGCGTGTCCCCAGAACAGCGGCTCAGTATTTACTAGTTTGGCGTCTGGGCGACTTTATAGCACAGAACCACCGTGAGTAACGAGAGCTGACTATTCCCGTGGCAGGCAGAAAACCACCCCCCTACCCTTCACCAAGGTGTCCCCGCCATTATCCGGAACCTGTGAATGTGTGACCTTACTTGGCAGAAGGGACTTTGCTGGTGGGATTAAGGGCATGGACCCGGAGGTGGAACCGATGACCAGGTGGCCCCAGTTTCATCATAACGGCCCTTAAAAGTGGAACCTTTCCCTGCCTGGTTGGAGGGAGACAGGACCGTGGAGGAGAGAACCAGAGGGCAGGCAGCACAATAGGCCCACCTTGCTGGCTGTGAAGACGGAGGACGGGGCCACAAGCCAAGGAGCGTGGCTGCCTCTAGGAGCCAAAAAGGCGGGAAAGCTCTAGAGCTCCCAGAGAGGGACACAGCCCTGCCAACACCTTGGTCTTCGCTGGGGAGAGCCATGTCAGACTTCTGACCTCCTTCAGATTTTTGTGCGGCTTAGGAAACGTGTTTTGAGTCACTGAGTTTGTGGTAATTTGTTACAGCAGCCATAGGAAACTCTTACAGGTCCCCTCTGTCTTAAAGCTTTGTCTGGATAAAGGTTTTCAGCTCAGCATTGAAGAGTGTGTTGTGTGTGCACGTGCATGCGCGCACATGCATGTACACACGAGCACGTGTGTTTCATCCTCCCTTAGCTCTCACCTCCAACTTAACGGCTGGGGTCAAAGAGGAAATAGGAGCGATTCACTTTGCCAAGCTGATGGATGGGTGCTGTGCAAAGAGCGGGCCTCCCACCGAGCCATCTTTGTTTCAGTGTTCCTTGGAGGTCGTCCCCTGGTTCGTGGAATCCCACTTTGGTGACTTACGAGCTAGTGGACTGATAGGGAATCCTCCATCGTCAACTTGAAAACTGGCTCTGCGTTCAGGTTTTACACAAAGAATGCTGTGGCCCGTCTAAACCTCTGGGAAATGCCACAGTGGGATTTCGACCTGCATCACTTCGCATCCACTGTGGAAAGAGTTCGGCAGTTCTCGAGCCTGATGGCGTGCCTTTCTTCCCGTCACGGACACTAGAGGCTCGTGCCAGGCAGCCTTCACTAATCACTCCCACACCTTCAAAAGGGACGCTTCAGAATCACATTCTGGGAGTTGGTTTCCAAGCTGGCCCTTGGCGCCTCTGTCCTCTGCATTGGTGCAGACCCCGTGTCCTCCGTCTCTGCCTTTTCTTATGTCATGTCCTTTTCTCCTTCTTGCCCCCAAGTTCAACCCATCCTTCAAAGCCAAGTCCAGGGACATCTTGTAACTCCTACCTGGTTCCCTCCCCACAGGGAGGAAGGGTCTCCTTATCTTAGGTCCTTAAGGTAGTGCCGTTTTTTTTTTTTGTTTTTTTTTTTTTTGTGGTATGCGGGCCTCCCTCTGCTGTGGCCTCTCCCGTTGCGGAGGACAGGCTCCGGACGCGCAGACTCAGCAGCCATGGCTCACGGGCCCAGCCGCTCCGCGGCGTGTGGGATCCTCCCAGACCGGGGCGCGAACCCGGTTCCCCTGCATCGGCAGGCGGACGCGCAACCTCTGCGCCACCAGGGAAGCCCAGTAGTGCCGTTTTTGTGTGAGCTTGTAGTATCCATCTCCTTTTCCCTCTACTGTACTGGCACATATAAATATCTGTTGAATGAATAAGGGCAACCTTCTCAAGTGGGGAGCTGGCCTGCTGACTTTGACCCCAGACATTCAACCCCATCCTGCTCTGATGGAGCAGGTAAGCTCAGGGCAGGAGGGTGTCCCAGACATGCACAGTGGCTGAGCGATTGAAATAGGGCAGATACGGTGACACAGGGTCCTATGACACGCGCCCTGTACGGAGAAACCAGGGATGACTCACGAGGAGGTGACCTGGACCCTGGCTTTGAATGTGGACACGGGAAGGAGAAGGGAGAGGAGGATGCACATTGTCCCCAGCAGGCAGCAGAGCGAAGCCCCCAGAGCTGGGGCCTCCGGGTCACTGGCTTGCCCTACTGTGTTCTTGTTCCTCATCCAGGAGTCCAGACACCGCCTGTCTGTGGGCTCAGTCCTTCCAGGGGAGCAGAGGCTGGCCTGGGTGCAGGGGGAGGCCCTGGCTGCTAGACCATCGTCATCAGGTGGAGAGAGATTTGAATATGCTTACGGCTCCTAGCTCAGCAAGTGGCAGCACCAGACACGCGTCACACCGTGACAGCGGAGAAGCAAGGACGAGGGCAGGGCTGCTTTACTCCTGCAAAAATCAACATAAAAAGGCATTGCTGAGGGAATTCCCTGGTGGTCCAGTGGCTGAGAATCTGCCTTCCACTGCAGGGGACGCGGGTTCCATCCCTGGCCGGGGAACTAAGATCCCACAGGCTGCAGGGCAACTAAACCTGCATGCCACAACTAGAGAAGCCCGTGTGCCACAACTAGAGAAAAGCCCCGCAATGAAGAGCCTGTGCACACAACGGAGACCCAGCGTAGCCAAAATATTTTAAAAAAAAAGATTAAAGTAAAGAGGCATTGCTGAGAAGTGCCTTGAGTCAGCATCACCCAGCCATGTAGGCAAATGCGGCAAGACCCCCGATTTAGGGGCTAGGGTCTCCTGCGCCCAGACCATAAGTGTAGCATCTTGGAGGTGCATACCAGCACCATCCTGAAGGATGGGCAGACTGTTGATACACCAAGGTAGAGAGGGTGGGACATCCCAGGGGCACAATCATGTTAGCCAGGATCAGGGCAGAAGGCCACTCGGGGTACTGAGGGTCAGCCAGCAGGCCGCATCGGCTGGCTGGGCAGAAGCAGGAGAAGGGGTGTGCCCCAGAGGCTGGCAGTAGCCTGGGCCAGGGCTTGGCAGGGGTTTGCTGCCCATCTTCTTCCTTCAAATTCTGTGGCTCTGCTTCCAATCAGAGCTTCAGAATCGTGTATCACAGCCATCCGTCAGCAAGTACACTTAGTGCCGTGAGCCCTCTAGAGTCTGGGCTATGATCTCCAGGAGCTTTTGGTGCAAAGGAAGAGCTAGCACATCAGCCTGCTAGCGACACGGTTTACACAGTTTTTACACGTGTCCCTCTGTGTGCGGAACCACAGATCTCTCACAGAGGGCCTTCACTCCACAGACACTGGCGTTCTCATGCCCCCGTCATCCAAGCCACTCGGCACATCTTGCCTCTGAACCTGGCCTGCACGGGGACCCCGCCTCGAGCTCCCTGCATGCGGCCCTCCTGGCCTCATTCTTTCCTTGGGACGTGCATCACGCAGGGACTGGCAGGCTCGTCTTTATAGAGCAGTTTGTGGTGCTTGAAGCACGTTCACACCTGGGTCATCACAGGTTGTCATCAGCACCCCGTTTTACAGTTGAGGAAACTGAGGCTCAGAGGGGTCCACATTCTTGTTAAGTGACAGTGCAGTGACAGAGCCGGATCCAGTCCCCATGCTGTGGTCCACACCCCCACTGCTCCCCGGCGTCCCCAGCCCTGCCTCGGGACCTCTTGGGCACACCCTTGTTTTGGCCTGTTACTGACACACCTGACTGGCGGTGTTCTCCTAAGGGCGAGGTCTGTGTTTTCTCAGCAAATACTGATTGCCCATCACCTATTGGGCGTCAGGCCCCCTGCTGCTCTACTAGCCCCATCACAGCAGCTGGCAGCCAGCGGGAAGTCAGTGTTTGGGGACAGGGTGCGTTTGGGTGGGGAGGCGAGGCTCTCCCAGGTGCTGTTGCTGTAATGAAGGTGAGCTGTGGGGGAGGAGGCAGCCCCTGAGAACTGCTCTCCTCTCTGTGATCCGGGGCAGGGTCCCTGGGAACCCCTCAGTCGGGTGCTCACCCACCACTGGGGCAGTTACAGGCAGTAACATCAGCGAGCGTGTGCGCCAGGCCTGATGTGCGTCCTGAGAAGGAGAAGGCCCACCCCCTCTGCCACTGCAGGATGGATGGCAGCCAGGGACAGGAGCGGTGGCTCTGGTGCCCACCTGGCCCCAGCAGGCCCCTGTGGATCTCCTCATCTGTGTGCTGAGATTCCTTCCAGCTCCAGGTTTCCAGGACTGACTCTGCAGGTTAGAAGGGCAGGTGCCCCTGGACAAATAGGGTGGGGGACAGTGGGAGGAGCGGCAGTGCAGGGTGACAGGGCGCCAGCATCTAACACGTGGCCTAGTGTCGCAGTGCTCGCCACTGACCCTCAGAGGGGCTGGTCTGCTGTGCTGAGAGCTGCTGATGGCGTCACCTCCCCTGGCTTGCCGTGTGCTGTCCTGGGATCACGACCCCCTGCCCCCCGGGTGCTTCTGGTAGCCACGCCTGAAGAAACTGGTCTCGGTGGCCCTGAGTCACCTGGTGTCGCCGCCCTGGGGTGACAGGCGAGCCGTGGATCCGGGTGAGGGTATGTGTCTCAGCGCCCACTCAGCTTCTTCCTGGAGCTCTCTCGGAAGAGCGCCCAGGCCGAGCTCTGCCCTCCCCGAGAGGTCGCCCCTGATGATCCTCGGAGAACCTAGGTGTGCGGCCCCTACGGCTCCAGCCCGGCCCATTTGGGGGCCATTTCCCTCTGGCCTTCAGAGCCTGTTTGCCTGTCAGCCTTCCTTTCCCGTGTCCTCTCCTCCCAAACAGCAGGCACATGCCTTTCACGGGGGGTTCCTCCTCTGGGAGCAGGGTCCTCTGGGTGCAGGGCAGCCAGGACCCAGCTTGCTCAGATTTTTTTCCTTTGCAAACTTTCCCTTCACTTTCTGGTGAGGGGGCCAGCTGTGGGCAGACCCTGGGTGGAGAGTGGGGAACTAGACTAGCAGCCCCCAGGCAGAGTGACGCCTAACTTGAACTTCCCATAAGCAACACAAAGGAAAGTTGGGGGTTCAGGGGTAGGGGGTGCTGTCATCCGGCCGGCTCCCAGGTCCGCAACCCTCCCAGTGCTTAGCCGCTGTGGAGTGGCGCCATGAGGTCAGACCCTTGTGAGGTCGTTCCTTCCTCCCATGGGGCGCTAAGTATCAACTAAGCACTTCCTAGTCTCAGACACCATTCCGAGTGCAGGTACAGCAGTGCTGGGGTCGCTCACTTGGAGTTCACAGTCCAGTGGGAGGAGGGCTGTAAACAAACAAGGGAGGCTTGAGAGAAGGATGAGTGACAGGTGGGTCAGGGACAGCCCCACTGGGGAAGGGGGAGCCAGATGGACAAGACCCAACCACGGGAAAGTCTGGGGCAGAAGGGACAGCAGGGCAGAGGCTCTGACGTGGGGTGAGGGGGGTGCCTTTGTGGAACAGAGCCTGGTCCGTGGTGAGGTCCAGAGGGGGCGGGGGGTTCTGGCCTCGATGGAGGAGGTGCCAGTAGTGTGCTGGGAGCGGTGGCCAGTGGCCAGGTCACTCGCACCTGGGTAAGGAGGCGGGCGATGGAGAATCAGGAGGGCTTCCTCGAAGAGGTGGCTTCACATTAGTTAAGTGTCTCAGAATGGAAGTGGTCGTAGAGATGGGGGGACAGCATCTGTGTTCCAGGAGGCCGGGGCTCTGGGCTTTTAGATCGTTCTGTCACCTTAGCTTGGTGCTGTTGGGGTACACGTGGCCCTCCGTGAGACTCGTGACCTGGTGCCTACAGCCTCTTAGGTAGTAGGCTGCGGTGATGGTGTTGGATGCAGGGTCTGTTCCGGTGCTTTCTGGAGGCCGCACAGCTGTGCGCCTCACAGGATTTCCAAGCCCCGTTTCCCATCTCTTCCTGAAGGGCTACTCTTGCGTCAGCTCTGCCATTGACAAAAGGTGAGTTTGCAAAACACCTCATTTACTCGCCTGTGGGGACAGAAGTTTGCTGTGCTGCCCTGAGGGGGATCTGCGGGCGGTAGCTCCCCAACAGCGCACCCCGGCACAGCACGCGGTCAGCGGCGGGACTCGGGAATTTATTACCTCATTTGTTTGTGGGTTGGGTGTTTCTTTTTATGAGTTTTCATCTGAAATTGATTTTCCCGGTTGTGTGACATGCAGCCCTCCTGCCTCATCCCTGAGATGAGAAATTAAAATGTATGAGGCTGGTTTATACCCAGGCTTCTCAGCTCTGGCAAGAGTTCCAGATGAGATTTGTTCCCAAGAGATGAGCCTCAAGCAATTGCTGGCCTCTCGGCCGTTGGGTAAAAACCCTCGGCACAGCCCGGGGCGCCGGCTGGGATCAGGCCCCCCTTAGAGCCCCTGTTCAGCGGGCCTTGTTCCCTCCCTGTGTCCCGGAGGAGGCAAAGTCCTGAGCCCACACCCCAGCCTGCCGCCCAGATTCCTCAGCCAGGCCCTGAGGCTTTGGCCTTCGCCTCCCCCGATAACATTTGGGGCAGGGCCCGTCTGGTTCTCCCCCACGTGAGCTGCACCATGTCCCGCGCAGGGGTCTGTGTGTGACTGGTGTCCTCCTCCCTGAGCAGCCCCGGTCCGGGGTGCCGCTGGTATTCATAGAAAGCTCTGTGCTCTTCCAGAGGCTGTGGCCTCATGCCACCCTGGAGTGGTGGGTATCGTGTGAGAGACTGGAGTTCCAGAAGGCTCAGGGCAGAGCCGGCCCTCCAACGCACGCCTTCTGCCTCCACGCTTGTGCACTCTGTGTGGTGTAGGGTGTCATCCTGGGTGGTCGTCCCCCACTGTCACTGTCCAGGAACAGCTGTGGTCCTCTTGACCGCCTGCTCCCAGGGGCTGCGATGTGGCCTCACACTTGCTGGGACGCTTCCCCAGCCAAGCGGGAGGGGTGGGATTTGCGGCCGGATCCTGAGGGCTGGCCCTCGTCTCCCCAGCACCCTGACTGCCCTGGCCAGTCTTTGAAAATGAGGAAGCAAACCAGGGAGATGCAGGGCAGCCTCCAGAGCAAGGTGGTTTAAGACTTTGGGGACCCAGTTACCCCTCCTGTCTGGCTTGGTCTCACACACTACACTACTCTACATTACACTACACTACACTACACTACACTGCCTGGCCCTGGGAAAGGCGGGTCACCTCCTGGGGTGTTAGTTGCTCCATTTATAAGGTGGAGATAACTGCCCAGAGGCTGCATCTGGGCCAGATGGGTGCTGGAGGTCCCTGATGGCTCTATCTCTTCCTTTTGGGGCTCTATCCCTTCCTCAAGGTTGACAGAAGGGCTGGCAAGGCCGCGGGTCCAAGGAACAATGCAGTCTCTGCTGTGTTTCATAGAAACATTAAAAGATGCGCATTCTGTGGTCCCTTCTCCCCTCCAGCAGTCCTGCCTCCCCCCACAAGCCAGAAGTGCTTCAATTTGAAGCCTTCTTTCCACACCTGTCCCAGCACCCAGCAGGGCCCACTTCCTCCCCCAGACTCTACCAGATGACCTGGGGAACTGGTTAACCATGAATGGAAGCAGGGAACAGTTCTTGTTAAGTGCTTCTCCTTTCTTGTGGAGGAACTCGGCGTCTTAATGGAAATCCCAGGACCAACCACCATTAGAGTCGAGCCCGGGCTGACGCTCTGGGCTGGGGGGTTGGTCCCCAGAGGAAGTGCCCACCCCTCCACAGCACACCGGGAGGGCACTCAGGCCTGTGGCTTCTGGCCAGACAGGCTGCGAGGGGAAACACTGGGCAGCTTGGGCCCCTGTGGCCGACACTCAGCTGAGCTTCACGTGGAGGTCGGGCCAGGCAGGGAGTAGTGAGTTCCTTGTCACTCCATCTCCAAGGACTGCTGGGTCACCTCGGGGTGAGGGAGGCATTTTCCTCAAACGGGGCTGAGGCAACGGGAAAGGCACCACACAGCCACCCGTGTTTGCCCAGCCCCTCACTCCTCCTCCAGCTTTGGGTCCTTCTGAGCTGCCACTCCTCTGCGAGGCCAGGAGAGGACCCCCGAAAAGTAAGGGGCCTGGGTGCTTGGTCAGATGCACTGGGCTGGGTGATGGCGGAAAGCAAGACACACGGGGTCCCTGCGCTCGGAGACAAGCACGGGCGCATGGGAGACTAACGGGGGGTCAGGCCAGGCCTCGGCCTCCAGCCCCTGCAGGAGGAGGGGAGCAGTCCCGGGATCGCAGCAGCCTGGAGAGGGCACAGACCCTGACACACAGAGGGTTCTGGACCCAGCTCTTGGGGGCTGCCGTGGGCAGGAGGCCCAGCAAGGCCGAGGAGGGGAGAGCAGCCAGGAGGGGTCCTGGGGAGAAGTGAGGAGAGTCTGAGCCAGGGCAGGGCAGGCCTGGTTTACACACAGGGGCCCTCGTGACGGATCCGGGGTGCTTAAAGCCAGTTTGAGGCCCCATCGGGAAAGCAGTGTCACAGCAGCAGGAGGTCTGGCAACTTGGTCGTCAGCCTGGGGCTGAAGGGGCAGCTCTCTGGGTGTCTGCCCTGGGTGAGCCTCTGGCTGCTCGTACTGGGACCCACGAAGCCTGCAGAAGTAGGGGTCGGGGCTTTGAGATGAGGCTGAGGCTACACCCCAGTCCATCTCGGGAGCTCCGTCCCCCAGCTCGACACTGCCTTGACAGTCACTGAGCGACTGTCCCCACGTGCCATTGCTGCCTTCCCTAGTCCATTCTTTCCGACGACCGGTCCTGCTTTGCTCCCACCGCCCGTGCCGTGTCCAGACCAGACTCTCGGATTAAGCCAGATATGACTTTGAGGGGATTTTCCTCACGTAGTGCTTTCCCCCCTCATCTTAGCAGCATGTGCCACGCAGGGGAGCAGCCACTGGGACTCACGTGGCATTCAGCTTGCTGCCCACCAAGCCAGCCCTGGGAAGGTTTGGGCAGGGAGGTGGGAGGGGCACCACGGGGCGGGGGCAGAGAACCAGGGGGGTTCAGACTGCGAGAGGCTAGCTCAGACCAGGCCCCCTGGCCAGTCTCCTCTCCACAGAGACAGCCAAACTCTTCCCCTGCCACCACATGGGGGACCCTGCAGCTGGCTTGTCCCTGCAGCCTCGGGGAGCGGAGGGGTTATGCTTCTGAGCCAGTATTTCAGCCGCCGGTGCCGTCCCTCCTGCTGAGAGAACACCTTGGGCTTCAAAGCCGCTGTCTTTGTGCTGCCAGAACTAGGTTCCAGATACACCCCGACACACTGCTGTGTGGAGGGGCGTCTGTGGGTCCGTGTCTGCCCCTTGGGGCCAGACCTGGTGGTCGTGGTGCCCGACTGGGGGTTTTCATGGGAGAAGTACCTTCAGAAGCCTTTTCCTGCTTGATCGTTTCCACTGCTCCCCCGTTCACAGAGCTGCTTTTTAAAAACCGCGTAGCTTTGCTCCCTAGGAGGAGAGGAAGTGTGTGCCCGGAGGCATGAAGGGTACCAGCAAACCGGGGAAATTTCAGAATTCCCGGTATGCTGAAGGAAGTTCTGACTTGTCAGGACACTTCCCTCTGTGGAGCTTGACAAAGGGGGTGGTGACTTATTCTCCATCAGCTCACAGATATTTACTAAAGACCCGAGACAGATGAAAGCTCTCCTGCTGCCAGAGCCCTCAGGCTTCCTGCTGGCCCGCCTCCTGGGGCTGAGGAGTTGGGTATGAATAGTGTTTCTGTGGCCTCCCCTTCAGTGGCACCTCTTCCTCGCCCCTTAGGGCGGTGGCCTGACCCCACGCCTCATGGCCTTTACTCTCAGAGCCACGTGGGATCCAAGCTGCCTGGAGTCTAAGTGCCGCCCCCGTCGGCAAGCATTTCGTACTCACAAGGGCCCAGGCTCTGGAAGTCATCCCGACACGGGGGCCACTGGAGGTTTCTGGGCAGGGACGGACAGGAGGCTTCAGCGTGGCAGTGCACCGTGCACGTTACCTCCCCAGAAGCACTCTCGGCTCGCCTTTCCAGAAAGGGCGTCAGCCAAAGAGTGCACCCTCTGGCGTGTCTCCCAGCAGCTCTGAGTCAGGGGCCCAGGGCCCAAGCAGAGAAAGGAGACTCGAGAAGGCCAGCAGCTTCGTGTGTCGGCCGGGTAGCAGGCCAGCCTGGGCTCTGCCTGTGTCGTGGGCTCTCCAAGTCATGAGACAGAAGGCCATAAAGGAAACTAGAAGGAGCTGCTCTGAGGTGTTTGGCAAGCGGCTCCCAAGTGTTGGGAGGCCAGCAGGAAGGGGAGTAGCAATTGGAAGCGATGCAGAGGCTAACGAGTCCATCCCTGTGTCGCTCCCTCCCATCCCTGTGCCGTCCTCCCTGTTCAGTAATTTCTTAGCCCTGCCCGGGAGTCATTGCAGTTGCCTCCTGGGACCTCCCACGTCTGGGTATTCTGCACACAGGCACTCCGCCGCCTCCCCACAGCCTCCTCCTCCCCACAGCCTCGGAGGCCTCGTGCCCTTCTGGCAGGTCCTGCATTGTAGGGAGCGGTGAGGGACAGACCGACCAGTCCGACACCTCTGGGCGCAGCTCCCAGCTTCTCCACGTTCAGCTCGCAGCCTTGCTGTTCCACCTCTCACCCTGGGGTTTCCTCATCTGTAGAATGGGTATGCAGGTCCCTGCATTGTCATCGCAGAGGGGTGACAATCAATGGCAGGATGTATGGAAAGCGCCCGCACAGTGCCTGGCACGTGGAGGACCAGGAATGGCAGCCCCTGTGCCCCTGAACCTGGGTCTCACCCAGAACACCATATGCCTGCCTGGCCAGGCTCTGCCTGCTGGAACCCTGCCCTTTGAGGTCCAGCTCGGACAGCACTGGCCCCTGCAGCTCACCCAGCCAGGAGCATGTTTGGGGTGTTTATTAAACCTCCCTTGCAGCTCTTATCACTGTGTCTCTGTTCTGCCTGATGTTCTTATCTCCCTCGCCAGAGGGGCGCTCCTCAAAGCCAGCACAGCCTCTGCCCTGGCGGCCGGGTAGCGGGCCTGCCCACCCCCCTCCCTACGGTGGTCACTAACTGGAGCCGGAAGTGCTCACACCTGACTGTCTTCGGTCACAGCGCCTCAGCCACAGGGCATTCACTGGCCCAGACCCAAGGATGGCCGGAACGGGACCGCATAGCTGGGTGGCTGGGCCTGGACCCCAAGGCTCTTTCACCCCCATCGCCTTTTCTTTTTTAAATTTTATTTATTTATTTATTTATTTATTTATTTATTTTTATTTATTTTTGCGGTACGCGGGCCTCTCACTGTTTCCCGGACCAGGGCACGAACCCGCGTCCCCTGCATCGGAAGGCGGACTCTCAACCACTGCGCCACCAGGGAAGCCGTATTTATTTATTTTTATAAATTTATTTATTTATTTTTGGCTGCGTTGGGTCTTCATTGCTGCGCAGGCTTTCTCTAGTTGCGGCGAGTGGGGGCTAGTCTTCGTTGTGGTGCACTGGCTTCTCATTGCGGTGGCTTCTCTTGTTGAGCATGGGCTCTAGGCACGTGGGTTTCAGTAGTTGTGGCACACGGGCTCAGTAGTTGTGGCTCACAGGCTCTAGAGCGCAGGCTCAGTAGTTGTGGTGCATGGGCTTAGTTGCTCCGCAGCATGTGGGATCTTCCCGGACCAGGGCTCGAACCTGTATCCCCTGAGTTGGCAGGCAGATTCTTAACCCCTGTGCACCACCAGGGAAGTCCTTCCGTGCCTTTTAGTCCAACTCTCCAGCCAGTGCCCGAGAGCGGCTGCCCCCAATGCGCACCCCCTCCGCCTGGCGCTGGGCTCCTCACCACTGAGGAGGGAGGGAAAGGCGGGGGCTCCTCTGTTGTGGCGTGGGGTCGGGGCAGGGAGAAGTTAGCCAGCGGAGGGCAGGAGGGGAATTGGGGGAGTCGGGAGAGGATGGGGACCTCCACTGTTAACCTGGAGTGCGGCAGGCGGCCCCACAGAGCATATCGGCTGGACAAGGCGCGAGGGTGCTGAGCAGGACGTGCACACCCATCCTGCATTAAGAGGCCCTGAGCAGCCCTGCTTTTCTCTCTCACGGCTCCTCTGCCAGCCTCCTCCTGCTGCTCTTTTTACTTGAACTCTTTTTTTTGTTTGTTTTTTTGTTTTTCTGTTTTTGCGGTACGCGGGCCTCTCACTGTTGTGGCCTCTCCCGTTGCGGAGCACAGGCTCCGGACGCGCAGGCTCAGCGGCCATGGCTCGCGGGCCCAGCCGCTCCGCGGCATGTGGGATCTTCCCGGACCGGGGCACGAA
>NC_041215.1:21145536-21149848 GCF_002837175.3 Physeter macrocephalus | reverse complement strand
AGGCTCAGCGGCCATGGCTCACGGGCCCAGCCGCTCCGCGGCATGTGGGGTCCTCCCAGACCGGGGCACGAACCCGCGTCCCCTGCATCGGCAGGTGAACTCTCAACCACTGCGCCACCAGGGAAGCCCATACTTGAACTCTTAATTCATCAAAGCGGATCGTCTGCCCCGGTCACCGAGCCTGCAGATCGGCTGTTTATTTTCCATGTCATATTGATCAGGTTTCCCCGCTGAGATGATTCAATTACAAGGCCTCCCGTTGGTGCATCCCACTCGGCAGGATTCGAGCTTCCGCTGCCCCCGAGGGGCCACCGCAGCGTGCCTGCCTGGCCTGGGGCAGCCATCCGTCCCCACGTCCCTCCCTGGGGGAAAGAAGGTTCTCCTGCCTTCCTGTTCTGTGCTCGACTCCTGGAGCGGCTGCCCTGCCTGCTCTTGGTGTACATTGTCTTGTGTTTTCAGATCGTTGCACTGCGCGTTCTTTCTTTCTCTCCCGCGTGTCAGATTCCTCGCTCCTCTCCAAACATGGCCAAAGTCTAGAAGGCCGAAGAACGCCAGTCCTTGAGAGAACAGCCCCTTCTCCGAGTGGTCTTTATTATGAGTGCCCACGGGCGGCTTGCATGGGTGAAGGTCGTGTAGGTGGCTCAGGGATGAAGCCCCATCTCCGTTCCAAGTTCGCGCACTTCCCAGGTGCCTGGGGCAGGTGTCCTCAGACCACGCGGCTCCACTGCTCCTCTGTGTGAGAGCCTGAAGTGGGTGCCCTCCGCCTGTCGCAGTCACTTGGGGGTCGTGTCGTTGTAAATCTGACCATTCAGAGTCCGGGTGGGAGCTGGGCTGGGGCCGTCGCTGGCGGAGCATCCCGAATGGGTCGGCACATGGGGAAGTGAACAGGTTGGGGGTCCTTCCACTTTCTGGCAGGTAGTAACCACCTCTGCAGTCTAAGCTGCAGTTTGAACTTAGGGGGACCCGGAGCTGCAGCCCTGGAGGCGCCTGCAGGCTGAATTGCGGGCAGGGCATGTTCTTCTCAGAGGTTAGAAATAATACAAGGGCAGTAACATAGGTCAGACCAAACATACGGTGGGAGGTTGGCTCGTGCAGTTTCCCGGAGAGGTACCGCCAGAGGGACAGGCCGCAGAGGGAGCCTCCTGCGGGGCGGAGGTGTGCACTCCTTGGTGGGTCGTGCACAGGCCAGCAATACCTCAGTAGAGCCGCCATCACAGGGGACGGACAGACACAGGAAGGCCCACGCTCAGAGGGTCACAGCAGCACTCACTCAGCAGTCCCACCTGGTGGCTGATCTCAGAACCACCCGTGGACCTTTTTACCAGACAGCTGCCCGGCCTCCTCAGAAAAGACCCCATTCTGGGCCTTCATGGGACTCACGGTCCCTGAGCGCCCTGCCAGGGCAGAAGTGAAGCCAGGCATTCAGGTGGGGAGCCAGGCTGAGATCTGAGAGGCCCGTGTGACGGGCAACAGCGAGTTCATCTCCAAAGGCCGCTGCCAGCTCTGGCCGAGTGCAGCCTCTCCACAGCGACCCCTCAGCCCTGGCTGTCACCTGGCTTGGCCTGGGCCCCACGTTCCCCCAGGGAGGCACCCACGTGGGTTTCACGGTGGCAGCCAGCGTGGGCCCACTGCTGGTGACTCAGGCTCCCACCCAGCTGGGCGGGCCCAGGAGGCCATGATTTCCGCACCACCGCGGTCACGGCCCTGCTGGAGAGTGGGTAGCGCTCACCCACCCCCTCGGTTGCCTCCCCCACCCCGGGGGGGTGCCTCGCCGGCGGGGCAGCCCCTCTGCACTGCGGGCCGGAGTTGGGGGGGAGCGGCAGTAGCTGCAGAGAGAAGAGTGGGCTTCAGCCCGCAGGGCCCCTGCCAGGGCTGCGCCTCAGTTTCCTCTCCCGCAGCTGGGGAACACCGTCAGTTGTGGGGAGTGCTGGATGCAGACGCTACACGTGAAGGTGTTACTTCCATGGCGGTGCTGCTGCTCTTGCTGGGCCTGAAAAGGTGTGTGCGGGGTCCCCAAGCAGGACCGAGCAGCAGGGTCCTGGCCTCTCACACAGACAGGGCACTCCGGGCACTCCCCACCCTCCGGCCTCCTCCTGGGGGCTCCCCAGGCCCCTCCTCTGGGGCACAGCCCCGCCCTCAGCACAGCCTCCCTTTGCTGATGCTCTTGCTGTGGTTGGCATGTGGCTTGCTTTTTCCCACTTTTCCCTTTTGGCCTTTTGTCATCCTTTTGTCCACTTGTGCTGGTTCCGGACTGTGGGCTTGGAGAGAAGGGACCTGGGGCCAATCAGCCTGAGGGACTGGAGCTTGGAGCTCCCAGGTGGGAGCTGGGGTGAGGAGACTGGTAGGGACCCAGATGTTCCCAGCACAGCACCCCAGGTGCCAGAGCAAGGAGGCCCCACATGGGAGCTGTCAGAGGGCTCCCAGCGGAGATGGGGAGGTGACACTCCTGGAGGGCCTGGAAGAGGCTGTGGGGTCTGCCCGTGCCCTCTCCCCTCAGAGGAAGGACGTAGTCCCTGCCAGCAGGGGCTGCTCCCTGGGGGCACCCATGTCCCCTGTACTGAGCAGGCCCTCGGCCCGGAAAGTGTGGTTTTTGAGCCCCAGCACTTCAGCTACCCTTTCAGTTTACCAGAAGTGTCTTGTCTCACATCAGACACCTAACTCATTTCCCTCTGGCAACCACTGAATTTGAGAACGTCCTGTTTTACCATAATCAAAAGAAGTGAAACTGCCCTATGAAATAAAGTGGAACACCCCAGAAACACCTAGGAGAGAGCAGGGTCTTTCCTTATAAAGTCAAAAACGGGAGGGCAGCCCCTGCCTGCCCTTGGAGGTCCCCCAGAGACTGGTGCATGGTGGAGGGGTCCTGAGCCAGCCCTGCTTCCTTTCTGTGCCCCGTCCCCTCCTGGGCTCCCGGGGTGCAGCTGCCGTGAGAACACTGACTTGCAGGGGCATGCAGGTCCCCCCAGACTCCCCTTGAACCCAGTGGTCCCCCTGGAGAACCAAGATGAGTGGGGAAAGTAGCAGTAGTCATCGGTGTGGGCAGCATGGGTGTCACAGGAGTACCCCTGACCACACACTTGCACACAGCAGCCCATGGGAGCCTGGCCACGGCTTGGTGAGTGCACAGCTGTCACCCCATTTTACAGAGGTGAAAACTGAGGCCCAGTGAAGCTGATAGCCCAAGACCACACAGGTTAGGGTTAGCGTGCCTTCAGGAGCCCCGGGAGCGGTCCTGACAAGTGGGCAAAGACTGCTGCTGGCCAGCAGGAAATTGTGTGTGTGTTTGTGTGTGTTCACACCCGTGCACGCAAGAAGTGACTTCTGGGCACCACAGTTGGCCCGTGTGGGGCAGGTCTTCCCTCCCACTCGGCGCTTGTCCCATGGCAGTCCTCATGTTCATTTGGCCTCAGGACCTGCTCGCCTCTCAGAGGTGCCCCTGGGGCGTGCAGACCCTTGGTTCCCGAGAGTCCTTCGTGGAGAGGCAGGAGTTCAGTGGGAAAGGGAGGCCACAGTTCCCTGAGCGAAGGGGCTTCTGTGAGCCTCAGCGTCTCGCTGAACCACAGCACCCCCATCCGGGTGTGGGCCCCACAGCCGTGTGCGGGGGTCCTGGACAGTCTGCACAACCCCGCGGGGGTGGGGGACCCTCTCAGGGGCTGCGGAGCCGCCAGCGCAGCCTGACCGGGTGGGCGCAGCCAGGGAAGGCTTCCGGCAGGAGGAGCCCCCGGCACTGGGTTTGCAGGAGCGTGTGGGTTTGGAGCAGGAGCTCGTTTGGCTCCCCGTTTTGCCACTGACTGCCACGTTCAGCATCCCTGGGAAGCCATCGTGGATGCCTGAGCCCTCGCCCCCCTCCCCTGAAGCTCACACTCTCTTCCCTCCTTTCGTTCCCCAGCTGGTCAGTGAGAAGGTCGGAGGGGCTGAAGGGACCAAGCTGGACGATGACTTCAAAGAGATGGAGAAGGTAACGGGAGAGGGGTACCCGTCTGACGCTGGCAGTGTTACCAGACCCTGTAGGGCCCGGCCCTGGCATCTGGGGGGAGGCGAGGCTTACCGGGAGGGTCTAGGTGGGTCGCAGGCCTCCCCCCAGCCCAGAGCAGGCAGCGGCGGGGGCACAGCACAGCCAACAGCAAGGAGGCAGGGAGGCGAGGCAGTCCCCAGAAGCAGCGGGCAGTTCTTGCGTGGGCTCTGAGGCAGCTGGGGAACTGGGACCAGGGCAAGGGCTGTCCAGGTGCTCCTGGTTTGGCCTCAGGCGCCCTGATGGTTTCAAAACCCCACACGTGGACTCTCTTTACAGAAGGTGGACGTTACCAGCAAG
>NC_041215.1:21131101-21145036 GCF_002837175.3 Physeter macrocephalus | reverse complement strand
ATATATATGCCACATCTTCTTTATCCATTCATCTCTCGATGGACACTTAGGTTGCTAGAAGGCAGATTCTTAACCACTGGGCCACCAGGGAAGTCCCTGGCATCGTTTTTTAAAAGTCCCTGTTGTTTCTGTTTACCGTTATTGGAGGAGTTAGACAGAAATATGTTGAAAATAAATGCCCCCCCCCATCCTACCCCTTAGATATTAACCACTACTTGTAGGTTAGTATGTATTCAGGTTTTGTTTTTTTGGGTTTTTTGGCCAACTTTGCATTAAATGAATATAAGTCATTATTACAACACCTTTCCCCCACACTAGGGAGACATTTAGACAACCTCTTCCCTCATAACCCAGCACCCTAGCTGGGAACACACCTATTGGTGTTCCTTTCCCCATTTTGGGGGGTGTGGCTATGGCTTTCCGCCATGTCGGCTTTGTGCTCTCTCTCTAGTTAACGTTCTTTTGTCGCTGTTTTTCTGTGTGTCCACCATCTCTTCACGTGGTCTCCCTCTGTGCATGTCTGTGTCCTAATCTCCTCTTCTTATAAGGACCCCGATCATATTGGGTCAGGGCCACCCTAATACCTCATTTTACTTTAATTATCTCTTCAAAGACCCATCTCCAAATAGTCACATTCTGGGGTCCTGGGGGTCAGGGCTTCATTGTATGCGTTTTGGGGGAACACAGTGCAGCCCATTGTACCCTGGCCCTGGTCAGGCCCCGGAGGAGGCGAGATGCTCTCAGTAAGTGCTTGTGACGAGAACCAGCGAGTCTGGGCTGTAACGGGACAGAGGCAGAGGTGCATCGTACCTAAACCCACGCCCTGACGGGGAGGACCAGGCGTCAGTGGGCCGAGATCTGTGTCCAAAGCTCAGTCCTCTTTGCCTCCTCAGTTCTTCTTTTATACAGTTTCTTAAATTGGCTTCTTTGAGTGGGCATCTGGGAGTCTGTGAACCCCTGAAACCTAATTCAGAATTGTATGTGTGTGTGTGTTTAAAAAATCTTTCTTATTGAGTTGAAATTCACATAAAAAAATGAACTGTTCTAAAACGTACAACTCAGTGGCATTTTAATACATTCACAGTGTGGTACAACCACCACCTCTATCTAGTTGCAAAACATACGTGTATGTGTTTTTCTGGGGGAAGGATCCCTGGTTTGTATTCTTTATTTTTTTAAATTGTAGTAAAATACACACAACGTGAAATTCACCATCTTAACCATTTTTAAGCTCACAGTTCAGTAGCATTTTACATTCACACCGTTGGGCAACCATCCCCACCATCATCTCCAGAACTTTCTCATCCTCCCAAACTGAAACTCTGTCCCCATGAAACCCTGACTCCCCCTCCCCCAGCCCCTGGCCCCCACCATCTACTTCCTGTCTCTGTGGATCTGCCTCTCTAGGGACCTCCTGTGAGTGGGATCACACAGTATTTGTCCTTCTGTGTCTGGCTTCTCTCACTGAGCATCATGTCTTCTAGGATCAGTATCCCTGGTTTTTATCAGATTCTCAAAGGGGTCCCTGCCCTCCTCCCCCCAAAGTTTCCCAAGCACACAGGCTTTCTCAGTTGCTGATGTGTCCGGGCTGCTCCCCTTCCAGATGTCGGTCTCAAAACGAGCTCGAAAGGCCTCCAGTGACCTGGATCAAGCCAGCATGTCTCCATCCGAGGAGGAGAACTCGGAAAGCTCCTCCGAGTCAGAGAAGACCAGTGACCAGGTGAGCAGCTGGCCGGACCCTGGGCAGGCGCCTGGGGAGGGGGGGCGAGGGGTGGCCAGCCGGTGGGCACCACGTCCAGCTCCCTTCTCTCCGCCCAGGACTTCACCCCCGAGAAGAAAGCCGTGGTCCGGGCCCCACGGCGGGGCCCCCTTCCAGGGCGGAAGAAAAAGGTACGGGTGTTCTATTTTGTTCCCACACACCGGCCAGTGGAAGCTCCTCAAGCATCTCCCCACGGTCACCAGCCACAGTCGACGGTCGGGGTCGGTCCGTTTTGGAGGAGGGGAGGCCGTAGGCCCCAGGGAGACCCCGGGTCCCGCTGACATCCGCCTCCACCTTCACTCATGGCTTTGGCCCATGGTTTCTGAGTGCCGTGTGCGCGGAGCACCTCCCCGGAGCAGGAGGCCACCCAGCCGCTGCTGCCCCCGAGAGGGCCTTAGAGGCCCGTTTGGAAAACGGGATGCTGGCATCGGAAGGGGGCAAAGCACTCTTAAGGGCCCCATGAGAGAGAGGGAATGCACGCGTCCGTGTGCAAGTGTGATGTATGTGCGTGTGTGTGTGTTGTGCGCAAGCAGGCACGTATGAGCGTGTACAAGTGTGTTGTGTGTGTTGTGTGTACACAAGTATGTGTGCATGAGCGTGTGTGTGTGTCTGTGTGTCTGTGTCTGGGGTTCTGGGCCAGAACTAAGGGTTGTGGGTTTCGGCGGGGTGGGGCGCCGCAGGGATGCCTGGGCCCTCGCCCTGGCTGCTCTCACCTCCCCGGGCTTCCCCCAGAAGGCGCCGTCAGCCTCCGACTCGGACTCGAAAGCAGAATCGGACGGGGCCAAGGCTGAGCCTGTGGCCGTGGCGAGGTCGGCGTCCTCCTCCTCCTGCTCCTCCTCCTCCGACTCGGACGTGTCCGTAAAGAAGCCTCCTCGGGGCAGGAAGCCAGGTAGGCCGGCTGGGGGGTGCTGCCCTGGGCCTGGGCCTGGCCTGGCGGTGGCGGGGGGGACCCACCGAGAGACGCGGGAGAGGCCACCGCCCCCGCTCTTCCATAGCCGAGAAGCCTCCCCCCAAGCCCCGCGGGCGGAAACCGAAGCCTGAGCGGCCACCGACCACCTCGAGCAGCGACAGGTGGGTGCGGGGCACTCGGGGCGGGGGCGCGGGCAGGCCGGGACGGGAGCCCTAACCGGCCCGCACCCCCAGCGACAGCGACGAGGTGGACCGCATCAGCGAGTGGAAGCGCCGGGACGAGGAGCGGCGGCGTGAGCTGGAGGCGCGGCGGCGCAGGGAGCAGGAGGAGGAGCTGCGGCGGCTGCGGGAGCGCGAGAAGGAGGAGAAGGAGCGGCGGCGTGGGCGGGAGCGCGGGGAGGCGGCGCGTGCGGGCAGCGCCGGCAGCAGCGGCGACGAGCTCAAGGACGACGACGAGCCTGTCAAGAAGCGCGGCCGGAAGGGCCGGGGCCGGGGCCCCCAGTCCTCCTCCGACTCGGAGCCCGAGGCCGAGCTGGACAGAGAGGTGCGTCCGGCGGCGTCCGTGCAGCAGCCGCTGTGTGCTGGGCGCCAAGCGGTCGGGGAAACACAGCCCGCTGTGAAGGAGCTGACACTTGAGGGAGGGAGACGGGCAGCGGACCACCGGAGGATGGTGTGTGGTGCCAAGGAGGTGGAAGCCGGGGCGGGGTGTGAGCTGCGGGGGCGAGAGGGTTTCCATCGCAAAGAGGGCAGACCTCAGAGGCTTCAGGGGAGCAGCCGACATTAAGTAAGGATCTGAATGAAGTGAGAAGATACCTGGGGGAGAGGCATTCCTGGCCGAGCGCACGGCTCGTGCAAAGGCCCTGGGGCAGGACCATGCCTGGTGTGTTGGAGGAACAGCCGGGAGGCCCGTGTGTCTGGAGCAGAGTGAGCGAGGGGGAGAGAGGGAGGAGGGGAGGGCAGGGAGGGGACTTGGGCTTTTACCCCCAGGGAGGTGGGAACCCTGGAGGGCTGTGGGCAGAGGAGGGGTGGGTGCTCACAGGTGCCCTCTGGCTGCCGCGGGGGAACGGCTTGTGGGGTAAGCATGGGAGCAGTTCGGCCTCTGGTGCGTGTTGGTGGTGACCCTTAGCACTATGCGTGAGCGCAGGGCGTCAGCTCCCTGTCCTCCTGGCTCTCACAGGCCATCCTGAGTCCAGGAATCCGAGCCCCCCGGGCCCATCGCCTTCTAGTCCGAGCCCAGGATCCCACTCGGTAGGGGTGGGGGAGCCGAACAATGCCCTGTTCTCTCCCCGCTGCTCTCTGTTTTGTCACAAAAGGGGGACCAAGTTCCCTGGCACGGGAGGTGCGTTGCTCGGCAAGAAGAATGCAGTGGGGCTGCCCCACTGTTGGGTGATCCTTTCAGGGCCTGAGAAGCTGCTGCCCTGGGATGGACTGGACACGGGGGTCCGTCCTGCCCAGTCCATCAGCTCCCATCAGGCAAAGGTGATAGCAGTGAATGTCACACTGTGTCTCTAGGGGAACAGCTCAGGGGTCTGGGGCAGCCCCACGCCGCCTGCCGCTCCAGCCCCTCCCATTCTGTGGTTGCTTCAGGTGAAGAAATCAGCGAAGAAGTTGCACCTGCAAAGCACAGAGCCTGCGCGGAGACCCAGCCAGAAGGAGAAGAGAGGCCGCCCCGAGGAGAAGCCCCGGACCAGGTCCGTTCCCGCACTGCTACTCCTCCCATAGCCCCCTGGGGGTCCCCACGTCTTAAGGGAGGGCCCCAGCTTCCAAATTCAGTCTTCGAGACTGAATCCAGTTGAAGTGTCCGGTTCTTGGGGCCTCATCAGGTTATGCAGGAGTCACTGCCCAGGTCTGCGGTCCTTCCCCAGAGCAGGCCTCTCCCCGCAGGGTGACCCTGCTCCCAGGGGACACTCTGTCCTGGGACATCTGTGGTGGTCACATGGGGGGCGGTTCCTGGGATCCAGTGGGTGGAGCCGGGGAGGCTGCCCCTCTCCCCACAGTGCCCAGGATGGAGCCCCACAGAGGATGACCCGGCCCCCGTGTCACCAGTGCTCAGGGGGAGAGACTGTCCCCAGACCAGTGGTTCTCAGGCTTTTTAAAGTCCAGGGCCCACTGAGGAGGGAGCACAGAGCCCATCTCCCTGCTCACTTTCTATGTGGAATCCCAGCCATCAGTAAACGAACCTGCCCCCTGGGAACGTGGCAGCCAGCCTGCTGAGCAGGATGTAGAATCGAAGGCTCGGTGACATGCCTGCTGCCGTTTCCCAGCATTATATCAGAGTAACTCATGCGCTGGGGTCTACGTAACTAGCCACTCACCCTTAACCACCAGTTTAAAAAAAAAAAAAATTCTGGGTTTTCACGTTATTTACTTCCTAGAGGAAGGGCTGTGTCTTGGGTCCCCTCGGTGCTGCCCTAGACCAGGTCAGGGGGGCCTTGAGCCTCCTCCTCCCAGCCTCCCGGGCCTCCTGACGGTTTCCTTCTGCAGCGGCCATGGGTCCCCCCACAGGCCCCCGGCCCTCAGTGGGGACATTGGTCAGGGGCCTTCTAAGGGCACGACTCTCCACAGGCCCACGAAGGTGGAACGGACCCGGAAGCGGTCGGAAGGGTTCCCACCAGACCGGAAGGCTGAGAAGAAGAAAGGTGAGGGGCCAGCTGCCCAGCCCCGGTTGCAGCCTGAGGTCGCCGAACGGGAGGAGGGACGGCCCTGGAGGGAGCTGGCTTCCATCACCAGGGACCCTGCTCAGGCCTCTGGGCGCTGCCTTCTCTCTTGGCCACAGAACCTTCGGTGGAGGAGAAGCTTCAGAAGCTGCACAGCGAGATCAAGTTCGCCCTGAAGGTTGACAATCCGGTGAGACCTTTCTCGGGGTGCAGAGGTCATGTCTCAGTTCCCCTGCCCCCTCATTGCTCGAGCTCCCTTAGAAGTCTGGAGAGGGTCCTTGTTCACGTGGGCGCCCACCAGATAAGGGCCCAGCTTGGCCTCCTGAGTGCAGTGCTCTGCGTTCCCACCAGGTGGTGCCACACGAGGCCCCAAGACCCCTCGAGTTCTGGGTGCTTCACCACTGTTCCCAGGGCTCCCTGTTGCTCAGCCCAGGGTGTCCTTCTCTGCCCTCTCGGGCCCCCTAGAACCCCCGCAGCTAGGCGCTGACCCTCCTCGCTGCCCTCAACTGCCCTGCAGGATGTGAAGAGGTGTCTGAACGCATTAGAGGAACTAGGGACCCTGCAGGTGACCTCACAGATCCTCCAGAAGAACACGGACGTGGTGGCCACGTTGAAGAAGGTGCGGCAGGAGCCCAGGGGTTGAAGGGGCTGATGGTGGGGCTACGGGTCTGCTTGGGGCTCTGGGCTTCCGGCCACGGCCGCCTGTGGTCAGCGAGGAGGAAGCCGTGTGCATGGGAGGCGCTGCGGGGTGCGGTGATAGGGGAGGGTCTCGGGCGGGGTTGCGGAGGCTGTGCCCCCTGAGCCAGGCCTCTTGGTGGGCCAGATCCGCCGCTACAAGGCCAACAAGGAGGTGATGGAGAAGGCTGCGGAGGTCTACACCCGGCTCAAGTCTCGGGTCCTGGGACCAAAGATCGAGGCCATCCAGAAGGCGACCAGAACTGGGCCGGAGAAGGCTGAGGAGATACTGGCTGGAGAGGAGGCCCCTGCGGAGAGGGCGGAGGACGAGGCGAGCGCTGGTGAGGAGCTGGCGGGAGGGGCGCTGAGCAGACCGCCCAGGTGGCGCCATCTGTCGGCACTCGCTGCGCAGGCTGGCTGTCCCCCCAAGGCAGCTGGTGTCTGGGCCACATGCCTGTGTGCTGCTCATAGGCTCCATCCAGACCCTCAGAGCCAGGTGGCAGGGGAGGCTGTGTGTGTGCGGCCAGGTGCGCGAGCGTTTCTGGGACGGGCGGTCGCAGAGGTCTGGAAGGGGAGGGCCACGGGTGGGCTGAGAGGAGCAAGGGCGTCTGTGGCGGGGACAGTGGCTGTGGGGACAGGAGAGCGTTCCTTCCTGCTGGGGTCATGCGGTCCTGGTGAGAGATGCTTGGAGCATCCCGTAAGACCAGCACCGAGAGGGCTTAGCCGAAGCCGAGGCTGCCTAGGGGAGAGCACAGAGGGGGCGTCTCTCCTTACAGCTGTTTGGACACGGCCGTGGCAGGCTTTTCCCCGGTGTTGCCCACGGCCATTCGTTTACCGGCCCCTCCCATCTCCAGGCTGCGTGGACGGGCCAGGGGCTGGCTGGAGGAAAAGCCCCACGCAGCCGGCGGCCCCTGTGTGTCCGGTGGCTCGGGGCTGCGGGTGAATTCAGGTGCACAGGCGGGCGCTCGCACGCTGCTCGCTCTCTGCAGGCAGGTTGCCCCACAGCGTCCCACGAGCCTCTCTCCCCGCAGATCTCTCAGCCCCTGTGAACGGCGAGGCCACATCCCAGAAGGGGGAGAGCACGGAGGACAAGGAGCCGGAGGAAGGACAGAACTCAGAGGAGGGGCCGGGGGGCGGCTCCTCTGAAGATCCACTACACAACGAGTAAGTGTCGCCGGGGCCTCAGGGGCGACTTCCGGAGAAGGCAGCCCGGTGTCTGAGCTGCTCCCAGTGGGTAAGGGCCAGAGGGACATCAGTCTCCCACACGCTGACTGACCCCCAGGCCCCTCGGAGGGAGCTCTGGGCTCGGGGCCGGCTGGCCTGGGCCTGAGCTCTAGGAGGGAGGCTGGCTCCCTCCTGACACCCGCCACGGGAGCAGCCGGGGCTGCAGGCACGGCAGGGGGAGGTTGGGGGCGAGGGCTGTTGGTCTCTGTAGGTGGAAGGAAGGAGACAGCGAGGGGCCTGCTCACCCCCGCCCGCCCGTGCTGTCCTCCACCAGCAGCGCGCGGGAGGGCCCCGACCTGGACGGGCCCGGGAAGGAGCGGCAGGAGCGGGAGAGGCCGCGGGTGGACTCGGAGTCCCTGGACGACGAGGACAGCTGAGCCGGGCAGCCTGTGGCCAGGCCCCGCTGCCATGTGCAGCTGCCCCGAGGCCTGCCTGGCTCCTTCCCGGCACCCAGGGAGCAGAGAACTGTTGGGGAGACGCTGTGTTGTTCGTTTGTATTTGTCCCCCTGGGTTTTTTTTCTGCCTAATTTCTGTGATTTCCAACGGACATGAAATGACTATAAAGGGTTTTTTTTAATGAAAAAAAAGTTGCTTTTATTGGCTCGGTTTTCTAGCATCACTGGTTTGCAGTTGTCAAGGGGCCGTCCAGGGACAGAGGGTTTTAAGCCATAGGGTCATCGTGAACAGTGAATATGAATTTGGCTCTGACGGTGCTCCAGGCCCTGCAGGGCTGACGGGGGCAGTGAGCAAGGCCTTTCCAAAAGTACCAGGAGGGATGCTGAGGGCTGGCTGTTGTCCTCGATGTTCACAGGGTGTGGGTGTTGGGGGCAGGCCTCGCTGTGTGACATGGGCCGAGTGACACCCCACACTCTAGGCTTCTCTGTGCTCACCTGTCGCTTGGATTCAGATGGGGGATGTGTGTGCGGTGCCCAGCCAGGCACCTGCACACGGCGGTTGCTGGTTAAACGGTGGCCTCTACCGTGTGTCCCGTCCTGCCGGTGGCTGAGCCCGTCTGTCCCGGCTGAGCGAGAGGCGTGGTGTGGTTTTGCTCCCTGGGCCTGGCGTACCGCCCCCTCCCCGCCCCCCCCCCCCCCCCACCGTTTGGTTGGATTTGAGGTCGCTGAGCTGAGCTCGGTTTCCGTGAACGACCGTTTCCAGCGTCACCCCCTCCAATGGCCGTCCGTGATGGGGAGTGAGGAAGGAAAGGCACGGGGAAGTTCCCGGACTGGTCCCCGTGTCTTGCCTCGGCCAGCTCCTGTGGCGCAGGGCCTCTTGTGGCCTCTGGCAGCCGTGGTGACCCTCTGGGGAGAGCTGGCCCATCCGTCCCAGGGCTTGGAGCACCTGGTGATTTCTGAGAAGCAGGGCCGCTTTGCTTCCTCTGTCAAGGAGGTGGCCAGATAGGGGGGCTGCGGGCGTGGGAAGTGGGGGCTTGACAAGCCTCAGGCCGCTGGACTGCTGACGCAGCTCCCTCAGCATCTCCCGGGGCCCCGGGGAGCAGGGGGACTGGCCCTCTGTTGTCCCACCTTCCCATGTGCAGCCCACCGCGCAGGGCGCCCCAAGGATCCAGGGAGAGCACAGCGGGAAGGAAGGGGCCCTTGTCCAGGGGCTGCTGGTCTCCGGCCTGGAGCACGTGACCGAGACCTGAACGTGTGTTGAGCACATTTTTCTGGTTTTGGTTTTTTTGGCTGCGCCTTGTGGTTTGTGGGATCTTAGTTCCCCAACCAGGGATCTAACCCACACCCTCAGCCGTGAAAGCACAGAGTCCTTACCACGGGACCACCTGGAAGTCCCTCGAGCACATTTTGTCACGTGCTCCCTAGGGCCCCATCCCTTGTGAGGGAGCCTCTTTATTCCTTCATCGGCAGCCTCTGGGCCCAGGGACCTGAGAACATCATCCGTGGGATCCTTGTGATCACCCATGACCAGGGGTCGCTGCTGGGTCAGTGGGCTGCAGCAGGAAGGGACGTGTACTCACCCCACCCCCGCCCGGACAGTCCGGTCCTCAGCTGTCAGTGGCTGCTGCGGCTTTGCCTTCATGAAGCCCCTGGGCCAGGCCGGGGGTCGGCAGAGGTGGTGGGGGCCTACCTGCCTCAGGATGATGGTGGCGTTCTGGTACCTTCTGGCATGTGCTGTTTGCTGAGGGGCGTAGGCTTTCAGAGCGAGGATGGAGCTGCCTGGAGCCCAGGATGGAGGAGCGGGGCCGCCTGCCAAGCTGGTATAGCTAGAGGGCCCAGGCTGGGGTGGAAGACCCCCCCCAGAGGTAAAAGATAAAAGGGCCCTACTGGGGGTGTTCAGTGGAGAACCTTCAAGATAGGCACGACTCCCCTTCTTGTTCCTAAATGAAGCGCTTGCTTGAGATCTCAGGTGAAGCCCGGGCCCCCCCGCCGCCGTCGAGGGTCTTAGCCACCCCGGGCTCCTCGGCCAGGAGAAGGGCCAGCCATGCTCGAGGAGAAAGGTGGGGCGCCAGCCGTCAAGGCCCGGAGCTTCCGGGGGTTGGGGCTGGTTTTGGGCGGGGGAGGGGCTCCTACAGCTGCTGCCCATCGGGGTGCAGGGCGAAGGGCCCCACCAGCCAGCTGAGCGGAGGGCTGTGCTGCACACCCTCCAGCAGCTGCTCCAGCCCCTGCCATGCCTGGCGTACGCCCTGGCGGCTCTGGGCCAGGCGCTCGGCCGGCAGCTCCGCCACGGAGGCGGCAGAGGAGACAACGCTGTGGAGCTCGCAGAGGCTGTGCCGCGCCTGCCTGAGCTGCCACCGGAGCTCGGCGGGGAGGCCCTGGAGGCCGGAGGCCAGGCTGCTGTAGGCCACATGGAGCTGCCGGACAAGGCTGCAGACCCTGGACAGAGCCCCGGCGGCTGGCACCTGTGGGCGGAAGGAGGGAGGTGAGCGGGACTGGAGGGGAGGGGCAGGAGCGCCGGCCCCCTGGTAACGCACCTCTCGGGCGCCGGCTTGGCTGATCTGATCCTGGTCCGGCCACGGCTGCTGGTCTGGAGCCTGCTGGGCCTTCTCAATCTGGAAAGAGAGGGCCCAGCAGAGACACGAGGCCCTCTTGGCAGGGACCTTCCCGATACTCCCCCGGGGGCGGCATTCCCAGGCCTGGCCTGGAGCTTCGTGTCTACCTTTCCTGTGGCGTGGTGGAAAGGGCCAGCTGCACCAGGATGGTTCACGTAAAGAGGCAATAATCCCAATTCCTCATGAGGTTGTCAGGGAGCTCAGCAGAATGGCAGGGGCACCATGTCACAGCCCAGCTCAAAATCCTCCCACATCTCCCAGTGAGTGGCCTTTGGACCGAATCCAGTTCCTCACCATGGCCTGCGTGGCCTGCTCAAGACACGTGCAACCTCACCTCCTGCTGACATCCCGCTGTGCTCTCTGCTCAGGCCACGCTGGCCTCCTTTTGTCCCTCGAGTACGTCCAGCATGTTGTTGCCTCAGGGCCTTTGCACATGCTGCCCACTCAGCCTGAAACATGCTTCCTCTGGCCCAGTACGGTGGCCCCCCCCAGGCCCTCCCTGCCAGATCTCTGTCTCTTCTCAGAGGCCTATCACTGTCGAGTTACCGTGAGTTTCTTTGTTGTTTATCTCCCCCACCTTGGGTGGGAGCTCTGTCAGGACCTTTTCCTCCTTGCTTTTTGGGTCCCTAGCACATAGGAACCCCCCACCCCCACTGACTAATCTTGCTTGTCCTCCTGAGAGCTCAGCAAGTGGACCAAATATTGACTCCAACTTTCCATCACCCTCCCAGCTCTTGCCCCAGCGACTCCATCAGGGGGCCTACTAGTCATCTCCAGGTTACCCTAAGACCAAGCCTTAATGTTCACCACCCACCCGCCCAGGGCATTTCTAGGTGTCCCCTGCTAAAAGTCCCCGAGGCCTCATAGGGTCTTTTTTCTCTCTCACTTCTCACACACAACCTGGTAGGTCTACTCCGGAAACACATCCAGAACCCAACTGCCTCTTGCCACTGCCAGTGCTACTCCCAAGACCCCCCTCAGCATTTGCCAGGATTTTTGCAGAAACCTCACTCATTTCCCGGCTCTGGCCCTTGACCCTGGTGGCCTGTCCTCCCCACAGTAGCCAGCGGGATCCCCCTAAATAAAACCTCTGTTGCATCAGGCCAACCCTCAGCCCCCAGTCCTGGGCGCTGCGGGGTGTGGAGCAGCCTCCCTGCTCCCACCCACTCAACGCCAGGAGCTCCACCCCCCGCCGGGTGATCACCACAGACATCCCCAGGCATGGCCCAGTGTCCCCTGGGGGCATGACTGCCCCGTTGAGACCCTCTGGGCTGGAGCAGTGATCCTCAAACTGCGGCTCACCACAGAGCCCTGGGGCACTGACGGAAAACAGGTGCCTGAGCGCATCCCAGGGATCCCCACTCAGGCAGCACGGCTGGGTTCCTCGCCACCTGGGTGGACGGGGCTGTTCGACACTTAACGACCCATGACCTTGAGAACCTAGAGGTGCTCAGATCTGGGGGTCCATCACCGTCTGCATCAGCCACAGATGGTATGCCACTAAACTTCCTACTGCAGGCAGGTCAGCCCCAGCACCCACAAGGAGGCAGCGTGAGTGTCAGTGGTGCTGCAGGGGGAGAAAGCCTGGGGCGGAGGGGTGAGTGGGGTTGGCGAGAGAGCATGACCCCGCTGGCTCGGTGCCTGTCCCCGCGGTGGTGTTCAAGTCACCTTCCGCTGGGCCCTTCCTTGCATCACCGAACCCCACCCAGATCGCATCGGTTCCCCCTACCCTGTCAGCCCCTTCACTTTACCCTCCCTTGCCACCGGCCGCCCTCTGCTCCTTGGAACACACCTAGCTTGTTCTCAGGCCACTGTCTGTCCTTGCGGTCCCCACTTTCCACACGACTTGGCTCAAACAGACACGCTCCTGCCCTGCCCCTCTCTGCATGACTGTCTTGTTTCCCTCTCTGCAACCCCGTTGGCGGCAAGTATTGGGTCTTGGGTCCATCTTCCTCCCTGGAATACAAGCTCCTTGACAGCAGACCCGTGACTAAGTGGCCAATGGCCGTTATCTACCAGGTGCTCAGTATGTGTCTGTCGAGTCCCCCATGTGTGGCTGAGGAAGGCACCGGCGGAAAGGAGGGCTCTTACCAGCCAGAAGGCGTCCTCGAGCTGGGCCAGCACGTCCAGGGCCTGGAACTGGCCTTGCTGCAGGTGGCTCAGGGCATGCTCGAAAGCCCGCTGGCGGAAGCTGGGGTCCAAGTCGCCCAGACGCACGAAGTAGCTGCTTTGGTCGGCCGTGGCCTCCCTCAGCCGGGGCTGGGAGGCAGCCAGCTGAGCTGAAAGGGAAGACAGGGTCGCTCAACCCGAGAGGCCCCTCAGGCGTCGGGCATGCGTTGTACAGACGACCGGGCCCCTGGGAGCTGGGACCAGCCTGTCCTGTTCTCACCTTGCTCCTCGGCGCTCATGGGCTGGAAGATCTCCCCCAGCTCGTCCCGGAGTGTTGCAAAGCCCCGGGCTCCTTCCTGGCCGCAAGTGGTGGCCCCAGGCCCTACGTCATCCTCCTTGCCCAGGGCGGCCCCTTGGGTGAATGTCACCTCAGCTGACACGAGGCCCTTGGTATTGGTGGTGGCTTTCCCAGCAAGGTCCAGGCGTGCACACAGAGTGTCCGGGGGCCTGGAGACCCCACAGGACTGAGCCTCATGAGGGTTCAGGATGGGTTGTTCTCCTTCAGCGGGGGCTCCAGAAGTGGCGAGTCCACCTGAGGCAGCATCCTGGGAACCAGGTAACCAGTTCTGGATGGTTCCGAGACCAGTCTGCACACCTCCTCGGGCCACATTCCCTACCCTGGTGAGCCCGGCAGACATGGCGTCTTTGGTGCCGGTGAAGACAGCCTTCGAGGTGTCCAGACCCCAGTGGGCAGCAGCGTTGGCCGCATTCATGGCACCAGCCATGCCACTGGGGACGGTGTTCCCTGTGCCAGCGGAAACACCGTGGGTTGTACTCAGCCCAGTTTGCACAGCCCCTGCAGCCGCATTCACTGCCCCAGTGAGCCCAGTGGACACTGCATCCTTGGTGCCTGTCAGGACGGTCTTGGTGGTGTCCACGCCCATCTGGACGGCCCCCTTGGCCACACCCATTGCTCCGGTGAGCCCAGTGGACACTGCATCTTTGGTGCCAGTGAGGACGGTCTTGGTGGTGTCCATGCCAGTTTGGACGGTGCTCTTGGCCATATTCACTGCCCCAGTGAGCCCAGTGGACACTGCATCTTTGGTGCCTGTCAGGACAGTCTTGGTGGTGTCCACGCCCGTCTGGACGGCCCCCTTGGCCACACCCATTGCTCCAGTGAGCCCAGTGGACACTGCATCTTTGGTGCCAGTGAGGACGGTCTTGGTGGTGTCCATGCCAGTCTGGACGGTGCCCTTGGCCATGTTCACTGCCCCAGTGAGCCCAGTGGACACTGCATCCTTGGTGCCTGTCAGGACGGTCTTGGTGGTGTCCACGCCCATCTGGACGGTTCCTTTGGCCACACCCATTGCTCCAGTGAGCCCAGTGGACACTGTATCTTTGGTACCTGTCAGGACGGTCTTGGTGGTGTCCACGCCCATCTGGACAGTCCCCGTGGCCACACCAATTGCTCCAGTGAGCCCAGTGGACACTGCATCTTTGGTGCCTGTCAGGACAGTCTTGGTGGTGTCCACGCCCGTCTGGACGGTGCCCTTGGCCATGTTCATTGCTCCAGTGAGCCCAGTGGACACTGCATC
>NC_041215.1:21124003-21127941 GCF_002837175.3 Physeter macrocephalus | reverse complement strand
GCAGTGGTTGAGAGTCCACCTGCCGATGCAGGGGACGCGGGTTCGTGCCCCGGTCCGGGAAGATCCCACATGCCGCGGAGCAACTGGGCCCGCGAGCCACAACTACTGAGCCTGCGCGTCTGGAGCCTGTGCTCCGCAACGGGAGAGGCCGCGACAGTGAGCGGCCCCCGCTCGCCGCAACTAGAGAAAGCCCTCGCACAGAAACGAAGACCCAACACACCCAAAAATAAATAAAATAATTAATTAAAAAAGAAAAAAAAAGAGGGCAGTTTCCTCTTGTTCTTCCAAACTGCTGAAGGGCTGTGATGGCCTCAGGGTTGCCACCACCCACGTTCAACCAGCAGTTTCCTATTTCCAATTCAGGGGTTCTTAACCCAGGGTTAGGGGTGACCCAGGGTGATCCTGCCCCCCCTCCAGGGGACACTGGGTGATGTCTGGGGACATCTGTGACGATCACAAATTCCGGGACGAGGGTGCTCCTGGCACTGAGTGGGTGGGTGGCTGGGTGGGGTCAGGGATGCTGCTGAACATCCCTCAGTGCCCAGGACGGCCCCCCCCAGAGGATGACCCGGCCCTGAATTGGCCAGACGACTGAAGTTGAGAAGCCCTGAAATGTTATTCTCACCACCTGCCTCCTGCCCAGCATTGTCTCAAGTGGGCACCTTGCCCACAGAGACCTGGGTTCAGCTCTTTCTCACACTTGCTGTGTTACCTCAGGCAAGCCACATCCCCTCTCTGAGCCTCATTTGAAGAGTGGCAATTAAAACAGCACCTCCTGGACTTCCCTGGTGGCGCAGTGGTTAAGAACCCGCCTGCCAATGCAGGGAACATGGGTTCGAGCCCTGGTGCGGGAAGATCCCACATGCCACGGAGCAACTAAGCCCGTGCGCCACAACTACTACTGAGCCCGTGCACCACAACTACTGAGCCTGCGCTCTAGAGCCTGCGAGCCACACCTACTGAAGCCCGTGCGCCTAGAGCCCGTGCTCCACAACAAGAGAAGCCACCGCGACGAGAAGCCCACGCACCGCAACGAAGAGTAGCTCCCGCTCGCCGCAACTAGAGAAAGCCCGCGCGCAGCAACGAAGACCCAACGCAGCCAAAAATAAATAAATAGATAAATAGATAAATAAATAAATAAAAATCCCCTCCCAGCCATTTAAAAAAACAAACAATAAAAACAGCACCTCCTTCAAAGATTGGTAGAGAGAGAAAACTGAGTCAAGGTGCGTGAAGTACTTTGCAGGGAACAGGTGCTCCATTAATACAAGTGAAGAGGGGTGGAGGGGGAGGAATGAAAAAGTGGGGAGGGGGGCCCTCAGCGGCGGGGGTCCATTTTAATTTGGGCCACAGGGTGAGCCCGGTGGTTCTTTGCCCTCCGAGATGCTCAGATCTGGCCGAGCTGAGGGCAGAGGGGAGTCGAGGAAGACTCCAGTGTGGGGTGTGTGCCGGGCGGAAGGGTTGTATCAGGGCTCTGTCACCCTGCTATGGCCCTCAGCAGTCTTACAGCAGCCACTCCGCTTGCCCTGGCCCTGGGGACGTGGTTATATGGGTGGTCCCCGGTCACCCAGGCCCGAGGGTGGATGCATCGTTGGCCACTGTTCAGCCTCTGACTGCCCAAGGTTCAAATCCCATGCTACAATGTCTTGCTGTGTGACCTTCAGCAGGTGGCTTGGCTTCTCTGTGCCTCAGCTTTTGTGTGGGGTACTATTGCTCCCTTCCTTGCAGGACGGTTGGGAGGGTTAACTATTAAGCAGCACATGTAAACACTGAGCCTAGAGCCCGACACAGGGTGAGTGAGTTACCACTGTTTGGGTCGTAATGTGCTAGGCACAGAACTGGAGTGGGGGTGGGGGGTGTCTGTAGACCGGATGGAGCCTCATGGTGCTGGGCAGTAAGGCAGTACTGCACCCATTTCACAGATGTAGAAACAGAGGCTCAGAGGGGAAGACTGGCCTGGAATCCCACAGGGGTGTCTGCCTGCTTCTTGGCCTATGACAACCCCCAGACGGCAGGAACTGAAACATCCCAGGAGGAGGTACCCCAGGGGGAGGCGGAGGCCATCAGACCAGACCAGGCTCTGCCAGCCCCTCTCACCCTGTCTGAAAGCGGCAGCGTCTTCTCAACGCCCCTGGTCGTCTGCTCCGGGTCGGTGGCCACTGTGGGGACAAGAGCCAATCAGGCAACCCAGGGAGGGACACGCGCTGGCATCAGCCACCCTGAAGCCCATTGCACAATCAGCGGGCACAGCCCAAAAGGTCAGGAATGTCCCAGCTGCCCTGCCAGGGACGGCAGAAGGTGACATCCACGGCCGTGGGTCTGGCTCCCTCAACCCCCAGGGGCGGTCTCCTGGAGCAGGAGTTCTCTAGAGTTTTCTCTGCCTGGGTCCTGGGTGCTGGATGCCCACCCAGGGTGATGCAGGGAGAGGACTTGGGGCCCCGCCCTGCCCCACTCCACCACAACTGGCAGCCGCCTGCCGGGCCTGGGTATATGGAGAAGTCAGCTGCCTGCGGCTCCGGGCCCAGAGCGGCCGCCCTAGCCTGGGCTCCCCTGCACCAGCCCCCCTTCAGGACTTGGGGCTAGGGCTGCCCCGAGCACCCCAGCTGAGCAACTGGAGGGTGGGGAGCACCCCAGGCTGTGTGACGCCAGGGAAGCTGCTGGCCCTCTCTGGAACCAGGATCAAAATCTTTGATGAGCTTAGACATGCAGAACGCCCAGCCCCTGGTCCACAGGGCGTCAGAATCGGGGTGATGGAAGGCGGAGGGGGTGTTGAGAATGTGGGGGGCATTGCTGGCTGTGCCCCCTTGGGCCACTCGGACAGTCTTGGTGGTGTCCATGCCAGTCTGGACGGTGCCCTTGGCCATGTTCACTGCCCCAGTGAGCCCAGTGGACACTGCATCTTTGGTGCCCGTCAGGACAGTCTTGGTGGTGTCCACGCCCGTCTGGACGGCCCCCTTGGCCACACCCATTGCTCCTGTGAGCCCAGTGGACACTGCATCTTTGGTGCCTGTTAGGACGGTCTTGGTGGTGTCCATACCAGTCTGGACGGTGCCCTTGGCCATGTTCACTGCCCCAGTGAGCCCAGTGGACACTGCATCCTTGGTGCCTGTGAGCATGGACTGGGTCATGCCCAGGCCTCCTTGGACCACACCTTTAGCTGTGTCCACAACGTTGGCCATCCCAGACGAGAAGGCATCCTTGGTCCTGGTCATCTTGGACCACACTAGGTCGTTTGTCCCGGAGATGACCTGATGAGGAAGGACATTCGTGATCAAGCAGAGAGTGCTAGACACCTCACTCTCCACCCTTCCCCAGATCTCCACCTCATCCCTAACATGCCCCGGGGAGTGGGACCTTCCTCCCAGAGGCCCAGCCTGCTCATCTCCCACTCCGACATACCTCCCTCCCTGGCTTCCAGGATACAGCCTACTGAGCTCTGTCACAGCGCCACGTGGTTCCCCTGACACAGTAGATCGCCCACTGCTGACAGCTATTCCCTAGCACCTCTGGGACCCTCCTTGCTCAATATCCCTTAGCCTTGTGCTCAGCAAGCCATTGAATTACACGTTTTTTTCATCTAATCTCTATGGCAATTTTGAGACTGGTTTCCCCATCACGGGGAGAAATTCGAGGAGGCCAAATGCTTGTTAGCATGAGTGTATTCAAGTAAGAGAAGGGGATCTGGGTATCTCTGTTTAGAAAAGTAATAACTGGAAAAGTACAGGGCCAAGTATTGGGTTTGAGCCATAGGAAACTATCGATAACTTGGTAGGTCAAAAATGAGGGCAGGGGCTTCCCTGGTGGCGCAGTGGTTGAGAGTCCACCTGCCGATGCAGGGGACGCGGGTTCGTGCCCCGGTCCGGGAAGATCCCACATGCCGCGGAGCAACTGGGCCCGCGAGCCACAACTACTGAGCCTGCGCGTCTGGAGCCTGTGCT
>NC_041215.1:21115058-21121150 GCF_002837175.3 Physeter macrocephalus | reverse complement strand
CTGGTCCGGGAAGATCCCACATGCTGCGGAGCAAATAAGCCCGTGCACCACAACTACTGAGCCTGCGCTCTAGAGCCTGCGAGCCACACCTACTGAAGCCCGTGCGCCTAGAGCCCGTGCTCCACAACAAGAGAAGCCACCGCGACGAGAAGCCCACGCACCGCAACGAAGAGTAGCTCCCGCTCGCCGCAACTAGAGAAAGCCCGCGCGCAGCAACGAAGACCCAACGCAGCCAAAAATAAATAAATAGATAAATAGATAAATAAATAAATAAAAATCCCCTCCCAGCCATTTAAAAAAACAAACAATAAAAACAGCACCTCCTTCAAAGATTGGTAGAGAGAGAAAACTGAGTCAAGGTGCGTGAAGTACTTTGCAGGGAACAGGTGCTCCATTAATACAAGTGAAGAGGGGTGGAGGGGGAGGAATGAAAAAGTGGGGAGGGGGGCCCTCAGCGGCGGGGGTCCATTTTAATTTGGGCCACAGGGTGAGCCCGGTGGTTCTTTGCCCTCCGAGATGCTCAGATCTGGCCGAGCTGAGGGCAGAGGGGAGTCGAGGAAGACTCCAGTGTGGGGTGTGTGCCGGGCGGAAGGGTTGTATCAGGGCTCTGTCACCCTGCTATGGCCCTCAGCAGTCTTACAGCAGCCACTCCGCTTGCCCTGGCCCTGGGGACGTGGTTATATGGGTGGTCCCCGGTCACCCAGGCCCGAGGGTGGATGCATCGTTGGCCACTGTTCAGCCTCTGACTGCCCAAGGTTCAAATCCCATGCTACAATGTCTTGCTGTGTGACCTTCAGCAGGTGGCTTGGCTTCTCTGTGCCTCAGCTTTTGTGTGGGGTACTATTGCTCCCTTCCTTGCAGGACGGTTGGGAGGGTTAACTATTAAGCAGCACATGTAAACACTGAGCCTAGAGCCCGACACAGGGTGAGTGAGTTACCACTGTTTGGGTCGTAATGTGCTAGGCACAGAACTGGAGTGGGGGTGGGGGGTGTCTGTAGACCGGATGGAGCCTCATGGTGCTGGGCAGTAAGGCAGTACTGCACCCATTTCACAGATGTAGAAACAGAGGCTCAGAGGGGAAGACTGGCCTGGAATCCCACAGGGGTGTCTGCCTGCTTCTTGGCCTATGACAACCCCCAGACGGCAGGAACTGAAACATCCCAGGAGGAGGTACCCCAGGGGGAGGCGGAGGCCATCAGACCAGACCAGGCTCTGCCAGCCCCTCTCACCCTGTCTGAAAGCGGCAGCGTCTTCTCAACGCCCCTGGTCGTCTGCTCCGGGTCGGTGGCCACTGTGGGGACAAGAGCCAATCAGGCAACCCAGGGAGGGACACGCGCTGGCATCAGCCACCCTGAAGCCCATTGCACAATCAGCGGGCACAGCCCAAAAGGTCAGGAATGTCCCAGCTGCCCTGCCAGGGACGGCAGAAGGTGACATCCACGGCCGTGGGTCTGGCTCCCTCAACCCCCAGGGGCGGTCTCCTGGAGCAGGAGTTCTCTAGAGTTTTCTCTGCCTGGGTCCTGGGTGCTGGATGCCCACCCAGGGTGATGCAGGGAGAGGACTTGGGGCCCCGCCCTGCCCCACTCCACCACAACTGGCAGCCGCCTGCCGGGCCTGGGTATATGGAGAAGTCAGCTGCCTGCGGCTCCGGGCCCAGAGCGGCCGCCCTAGCCTGGGCTCCCCTGCACCAGCCCCCCTTCAGGACTTGGGGCTAGGGCTGCCCCGAGCACCCCAGCTGAGCAACTGGAGGGTGGGGAGCACCCCAGGCTGTGTGACGCCAGGGAAGCTGCTGGCCCTCTCTGGAACCAGGATCAAAATCTTTGATGAGCTTAGACATGCAGAACGCCCAGCCCCTGGTCCACAGGGCGTCAGAATCGGGGTGATGGAAGGCGGAGGGGGTGTTGAGAATGTGGGGGGCATTGCTGGCTGTGCCCCCTTGGGCCACTCATATTTATGCCTCAGGTCCCCATCTGGCGCTAAAGGAGCATGCCAGCTGCGTGGGGTCTGTTGAGGTGACGCAGGCACCTATGAAGCACCCCCAAGATGGGCAGAAGTCCCTGCTGGGGTCCATCTCCAGAGCTCCCGCCTCCATGGAGATGTCCACTCACCCTGAGCCTGGGGCTGCGCAGTCTCGGCGGCTGGAGCACCTGCGGGATGGGCGACCGGCCGGGCCTCTCTCTCTGAGCTGTGGGCGTGGGCCACCGGGTTCCGGGCAGAACTGAAGCCAGGCAGGGACCCAAAGAAGCTGCCCAGAGTCTACATGGGGTGGGGGGCAGCATGAGCAGAGCCAGGCTGTGGTGGGGGTGGGGGTGGGGGTGGGGGTGGGGTGAGGGGAGCATCAGCGAGCCCTGGGTTCCCACACCGCCTCAGGCCCCTGCTCCTGGATGACCTCCGCCACTCCGAGCCTCAGTCTCCTCACCTGAGCAATGGGCAGGTTCAGCCTGCCTCCCGTGGACAGAGAAAAAGTTCACCCTCTGGGTCTCTCCTTTTCCTTCCGTGGCCCACATTTCTCAGATGGGGAAACTGAGGCTCAGAGAGGGGCCGAGGCTGGCCCAGGGTCACACAGCAAGGAAAGAACTGAGGTTTGAGAGCATCCTCCCCCGCCAACACCCTCCAGCTTGGGACCGGAGGGAAGATTGGCACCGTGGCCTTCAGAGCCCTCCCCCCCCCACCCCCCCGGGAAGCCCCTCCAGACCCCAGGACTGTGGAGGTCACCTTCCCAAGGTTCTGGGGTCTCTCCAGGCCCCAGCTGCCATCTTTCCCTCCCACGCCTGCCCTCACCTTGCCCTTGGGTTTGGGAGGATCCCGGCCTCCTCCGTCTTGAGCAGACATGGTAATCCTCTAAGTAGCTGGAAGGGCAGAGAGGGGGCATGAATGGGGGCTCCCGGGCCTCCTGCCCCACACCCATAACCCTGAGCAGTCCCCCGATACCCGCCCGGAGGCCAGCCTCACCCCTGGCATTGCTCACCTGGACCGTGTGAGGGTCCCCTGGAGTGACGGGCGGTGCAGCTGGCGGCTGGCTCTGCTCTCAGCTCCCAGGCCTTATAGGGTCTGGGGTGGTGCAGGCCTGGCCGGCAGAGGCAGGCGGCCAGTGGGCCGGGGGAGGGCCCTGGATAGTCACGTGCCTGCCCGCTCCAGCGTGGGCCCCGGGCCCAGCACCTTTCCCCTGCTCTCAGCACCGGGCAGCCTCTGCCCGTGGCACCCACCCCCACCAGGCTGAGTGATTCATGGGCCATCCTGTACCCTCAAGGCACAGCCTGCACACTCTTGGCCTCTGATTTCCATCTGTGTGATGGGCATGGTTCAAGTCTCTCTGCTGGGCCACCTTGGCCAGTTACCATCCTTGTGCCTCAGTTGCCCCCTCCAGACTCCTCACTGTGGCCCACAGGGTCTTACTTCCTCCCTGCCCTCATCTCCCTCCCTCTCTGCCCCCCTCACTCACCATGCTTCAGCTACACAGGCCTCCTCTCTGTTCCTCCAAATCTCCAGGCATGGCCCTGCCCCAGGACCTTTGCACCTGTCATTCCCTCTGCCTGGAGCATCTTCCCCAGACACCCACACAGCTTCTTCCCTCACCTCCAACCAGGCCTGTCTTTTGTTCGCTGCTGTGTCCCCTGCAATAGAAATACTTGGCGCACAGTTGGCAACTTAATAAATGTTTGGCTAAACGGACCAACTCATAGGGTAGTTGTGAGCGTGAAATGAGGTCACGCATGTAACCTGTTTACCCCAGTGCCTGGTACCTAACAGGTGCTCAACAAACATCAGCTTAGCATTGTCCAGGCAGAACGAGATGAGCAGGGTCTGTCCTGAGCATTGAGGGGAAGTGTCACTCTCCAGAAGGGACTTCCCTTGAGAAAGGGCCTAAATACAGACCAAGACAGGACACCAACAGAACTGGAGGTGCCCTAGAAGTGAGATCCAAGCCTGGTGGGCTTGGGCCAACCAAGGGTGGCTTCCTGGAAGAGGCATCCTGTACCTGAGGCCACAGAGCTGGGAAGTGGCAGAGACAGGATTTGAACCCAGACCCAGAGCCTATATGCCAGCAGGCTGTCTGTGGGTGGGTGTGCAGGCAGAGAAACGACTGCTACGCCCTCCCTGAATGCCCCCTGCCCGCCCCTGGGACAGGGATCCCAGCTGTGTCCAGTTGATGGCTCTGGGTGCTAAGCTGAGAGGAGGAAAGGTCCAGCCACTGGGCCTGATGACCCCCAGGTCGTTTCCTTGGAGCCATCACTGTGTTTGCTAAACAGTTGGGGAACAAAACAGGGGTGTCTCCCAAACTCCTCAGCCAATGCTTCCCAAAGGTGGTGGCGAAGGGGGGTGGGAAACCCAGGGTGTGCCCCTCCCCTCCCCTCTCCGCAGGGCTGCCACAGCATAGCGAAGGGGGAGAAACCCAGCAAAAGTAACAAAAAGGATCAAAAACACCGAGTCAGGTCCCTTCCTTCCTCTGCCCACAGCCCTCCAGGGCTCCCACCTCCCTCAGGGTAAAAGCCCAAGTCTTTCCTGCGGCCCACAGGGGCCTGCCCGACCTGCCCCGTCCCCTCCCTGCCCTCCCCTCCTCCCTCTCTCCGCCTCGCTCACTCTGCTCCAGACACACGGGCCTCCTGGCTGTTCCTCCAACACGCCAGGCCCGGTCCTGCCCCAAGACCTTTGCACCAGCTGCCCTTTGTGAGGAATGCTCGTCCATCTTTGCACATATGCCACCTTTTCAGAAAGGTCTTCCTGGACCCCTCCTCTCCTATTTAAAAGAAGATCGCCCTCCTTGTACCCCTGCACAATCCCCATCCTCCAGCTTTTATTTCTCATCACCTACTAAGACAAATAATTTACGTATTTTTCTCATCACCTAAGACAAATAATTTACGTATTTTTCTTGTTTATGGTCTGTCCCTCCTAGAGGGCAGAATTTTTCTGCATTTTGCTCACTGCCGTGCCCGCAGGGTGCAAGACTGCCTGGCACACAGCAGGTGCTATTTAATAACTATTTGTTAAATGAACCAACGAATGAGTGAATGAACGATAGCTTCCACAGGTGAATGGCCTACTAGGATTGAGGGCTGCTACCTTACTCCTAATTTCATACCCGTTTCACAGAGGAGAAAACTGAGGTTTGGAGAGCAGTTGCTTACCCATCCATTTGTAGGCAGGGCAGGGACTCAACCTCAGGGCCTTAACTACTGCTCCCTCCCCCCAAATTCCAGGACTTACCTCATGCTCTTTCCCTCCCCTCAGTGCTGGTCAAACTGATTCCCCACTGCTGTGCCTTTGCCTGAGCCGGTCCCTCTGTCACATGCCCCTTCTGTGTGTCATTCGGCTCATCCTCACCAAGCCTGGCCCTCCAGGAGCCCCCCAGCCTTGTGAGGGAAGAGAAGGCAAGGCTGCCTGTGGTTTATGCCCAGGTAGAAAGCACTTGGAGCCCCAAGAAGGTGGGCTGCAGAGGGTTGGAGCTATCCCACCAGGGAAGAGTCAGGGAAGGCTTCCTGGAGGAGGTGGCATTGGGGCTGGGCTTAAGGATGGATGAGATGTAGCTGAGAGATGGGGGGGAGGGGGGGAGGCATTCCAGGCACAGCCTGAACAAAGGCCCTGAGGTGGGGGAATGTGCACAGTTCAGTGGGACTGCAGCAGTGTCTCTGTCAGCCCAAGGATGAAGCCAGAAGTCCTCAAATGCCAGGGTGAGGAGCGTGGATGTTTGGTCTGAGGGCAAAGGGAGCCACGGACATTCCCGAGGAGGGGCAGGGTGGTGAATCTAATTGGTGGGAGGTGGTTGGGACTCCCAGAGCCACCCCTGGACCAGGTCCCAAGGAAGCCAGGGAACACCCTGACCTCACCACATCAGACTGTGCTTTCCCAACACCCTGCCTGGCCACAGGGGAGTTTGAGGGACAGCCAAGAACACGGTCAGAGGACGGGGGGCCCCCACGAGACTGGCCTGTGCCCCTTACCCTGCGTTTGTCTCCCCCATCCTGACCAGTGCAGCCAGAGAAGCCACAGCAAGCTCAGCTCCTACAGGTCCAGTGAGGAAGGCACAGGAGGGGCTGCTCCCTCTGAGCCCCCCTCCTCTTGGTCCTGCTCCTTGCAGCTTCCAAGAAAT